>NC_060072.1:28889621-29192651 GCF_922984935.1 Meles meles
AATTGAGTTGGAAGGAAGCAAGAGTTCTGTTTTTTTAAGATTTTATTTATTTATTTGAGAGAGAGAAGAGCACAAGAAGGGCGTGGGGGAAACGTAAAAAAAAATGGAGAAGCAGACTCGCCCACAGAGCAGGGAGCCCTACCCAAGGACTGGATCCCAGGACCTGGAAATCATGACCTGATCTGAAGGCAGATGCTTAACTAACGGAGCCAAGCAGGGCCCCGGGAATAAAAGTTCTTATATGTGAGGCTGTCTTTTGTAACCTGTAATAATATTCTCAGTTGAGCAGCAATACAGCAAGGGATAATTCCTAAAAGCTGCTCAACACTCCCTCAAGCAATAAAACAGAGGGTTTGGGGACAGATGGTTGGGAGGGTAATTCCTCTTCCTTTGCTCTTTTCTTCACTCCTTCTCATCAGCATATGTCCCTCTTCCTAAAGAGACGCTACTATTTAGTTTATATGTGCGTAAAATCCTTTTCAATCAGAAATTGTAGATTCCTCTTTTTATTAACCAAGTTAGTCTTTAGAATAATTGCCTTAGAAGAAGGATTTAATATTTGAAAAACTCTAGGGATTCTAGCAAACATAATGTAACATTTATTCAAACAAATATTGCCCCTTGACTTCATTTATGTTTTTTTTTTCCATTCATAAAATAAAATAAACAATCTCTAAACTAACTCCTTCACGTGACTACTCTCAAATAACCAAATAACTCTGGAGGATAATAAAGTTAAGCATGATAATAGACTTTGACCTTTTAAAAGAGAATTCACCCTACTCAATCATCATTCTATTTCAATTGTACTTTTGGCTTAAGTAGCTCGGGAGGAGAAAAGGGACTTTTTTTTTAGGAATACTGGCCATTTCACACTGGCAACAAAACTGACTTCATGTCTTCAATCAAGAGTTCTATAAATCCAGAACTTGGCCTAATATTACTTATAATGTGATCTGTAAAGAAAGGAAAATGAATCCCCATTGGATGGCAAATGGAGAAGCCACTGCACCATCCATTCATTGCTTCAATAACTGAAGTTAAGGAAAGACCCAAAAGTTCTGTTTTTCTATGACTAAGAGTGGCTGTCTTGAGAGGTTCAGAAAAAGTTCATGTTGCCCTTGAACAAATATGTTTTCCACGTTTTATTGCCAGAATGTGAAGAAACAGAAGAGCCAGAAATTAGTGAAAAATTCTGATCTCACTTTGTGTTTCTGGACTTCCCTAGAGTAGGAAGTACCAAAAATCATCCTGGAGAGACTAATGCTTTTTCCCATTGTTTTTGCCAAAGTGGAAAGTATTTTGCCTTGCTCTATGCTTAAGCTAACAAGAGACTCTAAAATTTTAGATTTCTTCAAACTCCCAACTGCTGATACATTTTCATCTATTCAACTACAGACTCCGATGTTAGAAAAAGTAATGTGTGGAAATGACAGGCTAGAAGATCTTTTATTCAAATGGAAATTAACATGGTTTCTTTTCCTTCAGGGAAATGGTGTCAGAAAAGTATGTATGTATATAGATAGATTTAGATTTTAAAATATATCTCTTTCCTTGGTCCTTAAGCAATATCTAATTTGTCTTGAAGTAAATTGTGGTAATTTCAAACATCTCTGCCTTACTATAATATGAAATTATGTGAAAACCAGGCAATCCATAAAAGAATAAGCTGGAAGATTTTGAGACATTTTAAAATTGCCCAACTTTTGTATGCATGTATATATGTATTCATTCTTTCATTTATTCATAGCAGATCTGCATTTCCCAGATATTTTGAAGCTGAGTATTTATGGGAAAATTTCATCAATGAATTTCACACTGTACCTAGGTTGTTACTCCATTATACTAGGCATTCTTAAAGATTTTCAATATATAGGAAAAAAAAAATTTTTCAATATATAGAAAATGGTATTACCGCTATGATTTAAAGTGTGTGTGTGTGTTTGTGTGTGTATATATATATATATATTTACATATGTATGTATGTATATATACTATGTCGATACATGTAATTTCTAATTTAAAAATATGCATTCATTGGCTATAGACTATTTTACACAGTTATGACAAGACTGGAAAATGAGATGGTATGTTAGGCTACCCTGGGAGAATTCAACTAACTGCTAAATTTATAATTAGTAATAGAGTTAAAACCTATACTTTAGAATGAGGCAAAATTGTCTCCCCTTTAGCTATTTCTCCCTCTTTTCTTTCAACCTCTTTTCAGTCTTATTTTATTTTTTTTTTAAAGATTTTATTTATTTATTTGACAGAGAGAGAGATCACAAGTAGGCAGAGAGGCAGGCAGAGAGAGAGGAGGAAGCAGGCTCCCCGCGGAGCAGAGAGCCCGATGCGGGGCTCGATCCCAGGACCCTGAGATCATGACCCAAGCCGAAGGCAGCGGCTTAATCCACTGAGCCACCCAGGCGCCCCTCAGTCTTATTTTTAAGTAGCTTAAATTTTCTAAAAAAGAAAAAAAGAAAATTTGAGGCAGAATACATTACCGAGACTTTTCTAGAGTAAAGGAGTATCAAGAGTCTGCCTCCTTCTTCAAAGGAAGAGACTATAGAACACAAACAAAATATAAGTTGCTAATAAGTTGCTATGTCAGCAGTTGAACCGTGACTCTACCATGATCCTCATTACCAAGTCGGACCTAAGCAGAGTGTTTTTCCAGAGACCATACCTCTCCCTTGACCTACAAAAAAAAAAAAAAAAAAAAAAAAAGAAAGAAGAAAAAGAAACAAAACCAAAACCAAAAACAAAACCCTGCAGTGACTCAATCTAAAATGGCTGAATGGTTGGAGCCTTTTGACCCTTCTTAAGCATGGGGGGAGAGGAAGGGAGAAATGGGTAGAGAATGGGTTTCTGAGGTGCAACATAAAAAAGGAAACATACCAGTGACATCTCTGACCCAGTCTTTTTGATGTGGAAGACATTGGCAGTGGAGAGGCAAATTCTTTTGTTTTCTCCCACATGTCTACAACCAAAGTAGCATTTTGACATCATTTTCAAGTTTAAACCTCTACTTAGCATAGTTTACCATATGTGGTTTTGGATAAACCAAACCCCAATAATGTATGCTTATCCAGAGCCAATGACAGCCTCATATTCCAAAAGACAAAAAGAGACTAAAAAAAAAAAAAAAAAAAAAAAGGATTAAATCTCTGGTTGGGGATACTTGCTAACATGTCAAGTGTTCCACTGACCCATTGCTAGTGAAAATGTCTATTTTTTGACACAAAATTTCAATATTCCCTATCCTGAAGATACATATCTGTCAGCCCTAAACAACTTTTTGACCAGAACAACAGCAAATAAAATGGTGTTTCTTCAGATGAATGTTAGAATTGAAACTTTATATACCTCTAGTGCTATTTGTTTTTAAATCCTAAATTTTATGTTTTTTAACCTCATTCATTGTGTTTTCTTCAAATATTCCCTTAAAGTTACAGTATACTTATTAAAAAATGCTCTAAGTTGTGTGAGAATGATTTTTGTGTATATATATATATATATATATATATATTTATTTATTTATTTTTTAGGGCATATATTTTCCATCTAAAAAGTAATCTCATCTATTCATGTTTCGACAAGAAAATTGACAAAACCTTAACTAGTTCTAACTCTGATAATGGGACACGAATCTTGTAACAAGGTATGGAATCATCATTGCTCCGTATTTAATTCACACCTACAAGAAATGTGGATCTAGATTAGTGCTATGTTATTTTAATAGAGTTAGATTGGGTGTGATCTCTAGCCTCAGACACGTAATATTGAAACAAGTAAACAAGACTGATGAGTGCTAATATGTCAGGTGTGTGTGTGTGTGTGCGCGTGCATGAAGCTTGGATTATATGATTAATTGCATAAAATGTTTAGTGTAACTGGCTAACTATTCTAGCTGAATGAACTGGGATGGAATATTTTGACAGGTAGTTCTGTATGTTCATACAAAAGTTAAGGACCACCTACTAAATAGGATAACATTTCGCTAAGATTTAAAGGACAAAAAAAGGAATTATTTGAGTTCTAAGACAAAGGATATCAACAGTTATTAGAAGAGTTTGTCAGTGGTGAAGGGCAGTCACTATTAAATAACAAAACAAAGTAAAAGAAACAATGGGAAGACAATCAACATCGCATGTTAGGAGTCTAATAATAAAAAGACTGATTAAATTGAATAAAGTCAAGGGTGATAAAATAATAATAATCCAAATAGATGTAAAAAGCCTTCGGGATTACAAGTTTCTCAAATGAAATGGTTATGACCTTATTGCAAGAGATTTATTCAAAAAAACTAAAACCAAAATGGACACGGAGGTAAGTTTTCAAGTGAAGAAGGGAGGCACCGAGTTCAAGATGCCAGTGTTTTCAGAGCAAGTCATAGATAGAGGGACTTTCAGAAGGCAGACTTCCCAACTCTCTGTTACCTCTGAACATTTTCAATAATTGAGGTAGTGGAAAAGTAATGCAGAACTTTCTGGAATGTTGAACAGAACTTCCTGCTATGAAGCTATGAGCCATTGAATACAGAAGTTTACTTTTTAGTTATAATAACAGGTAAATTTCCCCAGAGACTTGTTGCTTAACTCTGACTAAATGGTCCTCTGGCCCATTTATATTTGCCTCAGGCCAACCAATTTCCCCTTTGACCAGATGGACACAGATCTGCAGACAGCAGAGGTCCATGTGGTGTGGCCCAGAGCCTATCCTGCCTCCTGTGTCACTATTCCTCCCCAGTGGAATTTGGACCAAGACACAAAAGTGCAATCTTTAGCAAAAGTTTCATGCTTTTCTCCTCTTAGGCAAGAAACCAGGAAAGAATTATTGTATCATTTACTCAGCAAGTTTTTATTGACTCCCTTACTTATTCTGATGCGTGTGGTACCCTCCATTATGTTTTAGCCTCATTGGAAGCTAACCTTTTGTATCCTGGAATCCTAACTCTCTGTCTTACTGTGTTTTGAATTCTTGAAAAATGATGGTATTGTTCTGTCACTCCTGAATTCCCAGAACTGAACACAATACCAAATACATAGAAATAGTACAACTATTTGTTGAATATATTGATGGATAAATGAACACTAGATTGACTCCATTACTATTATTCAAGCATTCTTGTAACTACTCATCTGCTCACAAATATTTCATCCCTTTCTCTTCACATACTAAAATTCTATTCAGCCCAGTGTTTAACACAGTGCTTGGTGAATATGTTAAATGAGTAAATTAAAATTTATTTTTGTCAAATTGTACTTTCTTCATATAATTTGCCTTCATCCCCATCTAGAAGTAATTTCTCCTTACCCTGAGTCCTTCAAAAATTTATTTTTGAGGGGATTTTCTTGGCAACATTGTGTATATCTTCTCTGTTTTTTAGAAATTATTTAACTTTTTTCATTACTTAATAAATATTATATCTTGTTTCCTTGATTAGTCCTTGATTATAACCAATGTTTTCTTCCCTCCTTTCACTTTCCCCCACATTTTCAGTGTTTAATTGAGATTTGAAAGGCAAGATACAGAAGAAAAAGACAAGGCATTGGTATCAGGTTGATGGTGATGGTTATGGTGATGGTGAAGATTTCGGGTGAAATAAAAAAATGCTTTCTTTATTCTACAGAGCAAGTATTAAAGGTAAGATGAAAAAAATATCAGTTGTTAGAGTGAAACCTGTACATATTAAGTGCTAAGGAAGTGTAAAATATAGAACTGATGAGAGAAGTGAGAAAAAATTAGGGACATTTCCTATGAGGAAGTGAGTTTGGAATATTCTCTCCAATCAGAATTACTGAAAAAATATGATGAGGGAATTCCATGAGGTTAATAACCCAAAGATAAGAAGTATCAAGAAAATTAAAAGGAAGAGCAGGCAAAGTGGTTTGGTCTGATCAGAGAAGCCACATTACCAGTTACCAAACATGGGGTCAGGTAGACAGGAATGAGCATTCAATAAAATGATTTTGTGATCAAGTTCTAGAAGTTGAGAGAGTTCTGCATGTTTTCTAATAAAGAATTCACCTGTTTTCATGGCTAACATATTACTGGCATCCTGGAAGTCTCTGCCAGGTTTATCAATATTGTCATAAGCTTAAGAACTTGGTTGCAGCATGGGCAGTATGTCTTGGTGAGGCAGAGGTGAAAATCCATGCAAGCAAATCAACCTAATACTTTTAAACATTACCCTTAGTCTTTGGTAAAGAATTGCACAGAGTCAGTGGTGTGAAGTCGACATCTGGGTGGTGGAAGATAACAAAGAACATTAGAGTTTTCACCCCTCTTGCTTGCATTCTTACAGTTTGACTTCATTAAATGAGTGTACTCTAGGTATATTCTTATTTGTCCAGAAGTGTTCTGAGACATACCAAAAATCTCACAAGGAATGTGTCTCCGAAGTGTGTAAACCTGGCGATTCACAGACCTGTACCCCTGGAGATAAAAATACATTATATGTTTATTAAAAAAAAAAATTTTGGAAGGGGAGGTGAACCATAAGAGACTATGGACTCTGAAAAACAACCTGAGGGTTTTGAAGGGTCAGGGGTGGAAGTTTGGGGGAACAGGTGGTGGGTAATAGGGAGGGCACGTTTTGCATGGAGCACTGGGTGTTGTGCAAAAACAATGAATACTGTTACGCTGAAAAAATTAAAAAAATGGAAAAAAAAAGAAAATAGAAAAATAGGTTCCATTGTTTCCTGATAAGAACCCATCCAGGAAATGCTACTGCAATAAAACTAGCAATGCTTTTTTCATCTCATTAAACTTTTAAATAGCTACCATGGCAGCTACTCCTATTTTAAGCATGTTCTGGTTTTCAAGCAGTAAGTACAGTGAATGAAGATGTTAGCCACCAAAACCCTTTCCCCAGCTTGTGTAAGGAAAGACGCGTCTTTGCCAAATAACTTTGGTTTGGGGGACAACCATCTCAGTCCACATCTGCTTGAGTAGCTCTTCATGTGAGATGGAAAATGGAAACTTAACAACCTCATTTAGTGACTATGTGCATGGATTTAAGTGCTCAGTGCCGGAAAGAATTTAGCCTGGCAGCATTAGACAAATGTGTATATTTCGTAATATAAAAAGCCCATGAAGAATGGCCACTTGGAAACTATAAAAGTCGATCAAGTCTTTGTAATATGGAGGGCAGGAAGAAATGATGTGTCAACTATTCTGTGCTAGAACACCCTGACTTTTTGATTTCAGCTCAAGAAAGCAGTCAGGAGGCTTGTGCTGAGTCCCAGATGTGATGAAGTCCCTGGCTGAAAATAATGTATTAACAAAACATGAAGTAGTAAGTGAAAAAAGAAGAAAAAGAAGAAAGAGGAGGAGGAGGAGGAAGAGGAGAAGGAGAGGAGAAAGAGAAAAAGTCTTCTTGATTACCCTATGTAAGTATGTTTTGCCTCAAACACAGAAGCTACCCAAAAACAAATAGCACATTGGTTCCACAGAACCTTGCCAAGGGAGGGAAAATGAACTGTCAAAATAACTGCCCTATAAAAGGTTGGCCACAAATATACAAAGAACTTGTTTTTCAAATGACCATTTTTTTCATATAGTATCTCAATTATCCATACAATGGATATTATCTCCCCTAGCACTTTCCCTCTTACTATTTTTTTTAATATTTTATTTATTTTGTAAGTAGGCAGAGGCAGGCAGAGAGAGAGAGAGAGAGGAGGAAGCAGGCTCCCTGCCGAGCAGAGAGCCCGATGCGGGACTTGATCCCAGGACCCTGAGATCATGACCTGAGCCGAAGGCAGAGGCTTTAACCCACTAAGCCACCCAGGCGCCCCCCCTTACTATTTTTAATTCAATTTATCATGTGCTTTATTTTTAAAATAAAACAAATAATACATACTAGATAAAGGTGCATGAGTCTTTGAATTCTCCTATCAATTGGCTATTTAAATTGTCCTTTCCTTCCCTCAGGGAACATTCATCAGCATGAATTTGAGACATATTTTCTCTGTTCTTTAGATATACTGCTGCGCACATGCATATGTTGATGAATATTGTATTGTTAATAGCATCATACCATATATTTTCTGCTCCATTTTTTTACACGAATTATACATTAAGGTCTGTTATTTTTTTAAATCTAGTATGTGCCTTTTAATAGCTGAGCAGCATTTCACTATAAACATATAATATATATTATTTGTCCAATCCATTTCCCTCCGAGGACATTTGGATTGTTTCCATTTTTTCCACATTACAAATAGTACTGCAGGCATCCTAGCGTACATTCTATGCAAATGAGACAGATACTATTTTCTAAGCACTTTGCTGCATAATCTAATTTAATCCTCACAGAGTATCCAGGAAAACTGTTGTTTCATTAACATCTTAGAAATTAATGTATCAAAAAGTTTAAGAAACATTATCAACTTTACACAATTCTTAAGAAGGGAACTGGGATTAAATTTGCATCCAATGCTACTGAAATCATCTTGCCTATTTGTTCCCATACTTATTGTCTGTCACACCCACCAGAATATAGGTCTCATGGGGACAAGGAACCTTGATTTCTGCCAATAAGTACTTGATAAAGGAATGAATGGACAAACATATGTATGTATGTATGTATGGATGGATGGATGGATGGATGGTTGGATGAATGAATACAATAGTTCTCTACGTTGTAGAATTCAAAGAGTGAAAGAACTATTATCTGATCTGGGTTCTTGAATAAATTAGTTTTAATCTGAGACAATTCCATGTTAAAAAAGCCCAGGCATGCTGTTCTGGGTTTGTCTCCTCATCAAATGTCTATGTTTGCTCAAACTGGGAACTTGGGGATGTGTACTGGGTGAGCAACCTTGGATCATTGCAGATGACATACAAAGGGCTGGCAGTTTGTGGTTCTGAAGTCTGGAAAGTCCCAAGTCAGTAACGTTCTGTGGCTTTACTATAACATTTTGTCTCATTTTGTAAACTCTGGAAAAAATAAATCTTCCAAGTTATAGCCACAGGTTTTGTGACACACCATGCTCTTAAAAATGAGTAATTAAAATAATATGAATTGCGGGGTTTTAAATCACAAAAATAGCCCTGATTCTGGGAAAAAGACAGTTTAGCAATCCACTGTCTTTAGAGTAGCTGGCAAAATTTTTCCATTCTTTTATTCTATGCCATAAACATCAGATAAGATATGAGGAAAGGTCTGTGACTATTATCAACACTCAGGAATGTTATTGGCACGACATTTTTTTTGAGTCATACATTTTATTCTGCTGTATCCTGAAGCTAATTGAACAACCCTAATTCATAGAGAATGATCAGTTCTCTTTACTGAATTTTCTAGTCAGTTAAATGTACAGAGACTCTTTTTGTTTTTATCCTTGCTCTAGAAACTTTCTTAAATGTGTTAACAAATCTGTGGACAGAGTGTAGTTAGTGTAACTAACAGTCTAATCTTCCCTTAGAGATGTCTTTATGTATCTTAGAACATTTGACTTGCAATAAGTTCTTGTAGGTTTTTCTAAGAGCTTGTACCAAATCTGTAGAAATCACAAGACATATTCCAGAATTTAGTTTTCAATCACTACATCTCCTCAATCAATTTGTATTCTTATTACTCTTACCCAGATAACTGGACAAGATGATAATATAAGGCCCCAGCTAGTTGAATTCTGTTAGATGAATGTTTTATTAGGTTGAGTATAAAATGAACCAATATGGTACATATGACCTCACAAATGCTCCCACTTTGGACTTCACAAAAATAACGCTTTATCAACATAATTGAAATCTAGTCAGCATGAAAACAAAAACAAAGAACTTTCTACCAAAGGAAAAATGGTGATTCTATAGCATGCTTATTTTCCTAAAATGGATTCTAGTTTCTGCTTGCTAGAATGATTATGGGTGGATGTTTTAAGCTGGCAAATATTTTGTAGTCTCTACTTACTTTACTCAAAAATTACATAATACTTGGTTATTATAAATTATACAATACAATAGAATATATAAAATATATTATAAATTGTAATAATAAACTAAAAGATAAACGAGTTCTTTCTACTTATCTTTAAAACTTTTACATAGAAATTTTCAAAGACAAAATTTAAGAATAGCACAATGCACTCCATGAACCTATGACCCAGCCAATACACAGCCAATCTTGTTTCATCTATACCCGCCTAATATAAACACTCTTAGTATGAGCATTATATGTTATAAGGTAGAAACATCACTGAATGGAAGGCAGAAAATCTAGATTTAAGTTTTAGCCCGACCCTGGGAAACCTCTGAGTTTTTCTATACTTCACTTAAAACATGAGGCATTTTTGACCAAATTTCTTTCTTTCTTTTTTTTTTTTTTACTTTTCCTTTATTTTTTTTTTATTTGTTTATTTACAGCATAACAGTGTTCATTGTTTTGGCATCACACCCAGTGCTCCATGCAGTACATGCCCTCCCTATTACCCACCACGTGGTTCCTCAACCTCCCACTCCTTCAAAACCCTCTGGTTGTTTTTCAGAGTCCATAGTCTCTCATGGTTCATCTCCCCTTCCAGTTTCCCTCAACTCCCTCTCCTCTCCATCTCCCCATGTCCTCCATGTTATTTGTTATGCTCCACAAATAAGTGAGACCATATGATACTTGACTCTCTCTGCTTGACTTATTTCGCTCAGCATAATTTCTTCCAGTCCCGTCCATGTTGCTACAAAAGTTGGGTATTCATCCTTTCTGATGGAGGTATAATACTCCATTGTGTATGTACCACATCTTCCTTATCCATTCATCCGTTGAAGGGCATCTTGGTTCTTTCCACAGTTTGGCGACCGTAGCCATTGCTGCAATAAACATTGGGGTACAGATGGCCCTTCTTTTCACTACATCTGTATCTTTGGGGTAAATACCCAGCAGTGCAATTGCAGGGTCATAGGGAAGCTCTATTCTTAATTTCTTCAGGAATCTCCACACGGTTCACCAAAGTGGCTGCACTAACTTGCATTCCCACGAACAGGGTAAGAGGGTTCCCCTTTCTCCACATCCTCTCCAACACACGTTGTTTCCTGTCTTGCTAATTTTGGCCATTCTAACTGTTGTCAGGTGGTATCTCAATGTAGTTTTAATTTGAATCTCCCTGATGGCTAGTGATGATGAACATTTTTTCATGTGTCTGATAGCCATTTGTATGTCTTCGTTGGAGAAGTGTCTGACCAAATTTCTTTTAACTCGCTTACCAATCTTTTTTACAGTCAAGACTATGAAAGTATATGCTAGGTCAGTGAGTCTGCTGAATGCACCCTGTATCTTCCATGACCTTTCTCTTTCTAAATAGACACTTGGATGTAATCTACTTTCACCACAAAGATAGAATTACAACCAACTTAAAAAGAAAAATAGCACTGGCAGTGGACTAATTCTACCATTGCTATTCAACTGTTGTAATGTTGTCAACTCTAAAAAGTGCCAGTGCACACACACACACACACACACACACACACACAAAACCCACACCAAAACAACAACAACAACAAAAAAACCCAACATTTATCATGATAGTCTGAAGTAGAGCTCCTGAATTAGTTATTTATTGCAGTGTATCAAATTACTCAAAACATATTGACTTAACACTATAAATATTTACTGTTCAATAATTATTAAAAATTCTTGAATAAATGAAAGACTAAAATGTGTGTATGTATTTATATATTTTTTATAAATTTTATGAACATATATTTATTATAATAATATGTATAGTTTATAATATATATTATAAATATATATTTGTATTATTAATATGATGGAACTTAATATTTTGTATTATGTTATTATTGATTATATGATTACTGTTCCATACATTTTCTTCTCCAAATCTATAAATATATAATAGGACAGTTGGGGGTGGTGATGTCTGATGAGTTATAACTTTTTACAAATCAACCTTATCTGCTAAGATTTTGTGTTTTGGTTATCTATGGTTATATCACAATATATCCCAGTATTAGTGGCTGAAAACATCAATTACTTTGTTCATCTGATCGCAGCTCTGTAATTTGAGCCTGTCTGCTCATGTTGGCACCAACTAGGACATCTCATTTGGGTGACACCAACTGAATATTCACTTTCAAGATGGTCTCACTCACATGGGCTCTTTATGTAGCTAGGTTGTCTTTCTCACAGCATGATGGATTCATGGTAGTCAGGGCCTAACATTGCAGGTAACTTTACCCCGAGTGCAATGGAAGAATCTCCCATCCTTTTTAACCTTCAGACCAATACTTGCATACCATGACTTCCCTGTATTCTATGGTTCAAGAATGTCACAGAAAAAGGCAAGATTTTGGGAGAAGAGCTGCACATGAATGGGAATATAGGGAGGCATTGTTCATTGGAGAAAGAGGCCACATCTAGCGAATTTCATTAAGAGCAAGGAATTTGTCTAAATTGTTCACCACTATATTCCCTTTCTCTAAAACAGTGCCTGGTTTATACTAGGAGCTAAAAATAAGTATTGAGATGATTGAGTAAAGGAATGGATAAATTATATAAGGAATAAGAAAAATTTTGGTTGATTAAAAAGGGTAAGAATTAAATAGAGGGCTGTCATGAGACTATGACTACTTTCTAATTTTGAAGAGTAAAGCTTGGATGAATTCAGGTGAGGAATTTCTGAGAGATGTAGGATATCACAGGGAACACAGAGAGCTGTCAGAGATCCTGATAGAAAGAAATACATAGCCTAGTTTACAGATAACCGAGTTATAGAAGCAGTTTAAAGTTACAACATTTGAGATTTTAGCCATGTTTCTTTCTCAACATATGGTAAACAGATATAAATGAAGTAAGAATTCTGAAAAAGGAAAAACAAGACAAAACAAAATTAACATCTTCAAGGAATTAAGCTCTGCAGAACAAAACAGTGCCAAATAACTTCATTAAATTTTTCTATCGGCTTAATAAAAAAAAGTGCCAAATAATTATTGCTATAGACTGAACATTAGTGCCCCTCAATGCCTGAAAATCCATGTTGAAGTTCTAATTCTCAAGGTGATGGTAGTAGAAGGTAGGTCCTTTGGGATGTGTTGAGGTCATGAAAGTGGAGCCCTCATGAACAGGCTGAATGTTCTCATAAAAGAGGTCCCAGAGAGATCCCTCATCCCTTCCTCCATGTGAGGTTACAGTGAGAAAGAAGATGGAGGTCAGTGAGGAAGCCAGCTTGCACCAGACCCCAAAATGTGTAGGTGCCATGCTCTTGGACGTTCCAGCCTCTAAAACTATGAGACATAAATGTTAATAAGCCATCCAGTTTATGGTATTTCTGTTATAACAGCCTGAACAGACTAAGACAGTCACTATCCATGAGAACAGGTGACTATTTTCCAAGTAAGAGGATATTACTGGTGATAGGTATTGATTAATAACATTTAGGTGGAAAGACTTTGATCAGGGGAAAAAAAAAAAAGTACCGAGGAGAACTTCTCTTTTTCATATATGCATTAGTGTTTGTAAAAAGGAAGATTCCATCTAAGTAGAGATTATTTATTGGCTAGCATTTTTTTAAAGGTTAAATGTAGGATCATAAATTTTAGAAATTTCCATTCTTCAGTTAAAGATATCTGCCATTCTGTGATCAAAGATAAAATTCTCACAAGGAGCAGTGTTCTGCTGGAAAAACCAAAGTTTCAACCATGATGGGTAACAATAAAACAATGAAGCATATATTTGAGTTTCAGCTCAAAACTTTTTAATATACTTGGATGCTGGGCAATTGTTCAGAAACCCGGAATTGGCTATGAACTAGTCACTGTTATGCCTATTACATCACAGTTTAGTTTCATGTAATAGTTAGGTTTCATTAAAATGCATAAAAAAAATCAGAGCATTAAATAAGCTCAAAATACATTTTTTGCAAGAATGTTTTCTAACATAGAAGAAACCTAGATAAATAGTAGTCAGTGTGCTGAAAAATACAGACAGACACTTAATTAACACTTCTGGGTTATTTTTCTATATGGGATAAGCCTGAACTATTGACTTGAATAAATGGTTAATGCAGTTTAAGCTCATTCAATCATTTATTTAGAGTATGTATTTGTACTATGCCTTGGAATAAATCAGTGAACAAACTCTTCATGGAGTTTACATTTTGATGGGGGGGGTGACAAAAAAATGAATAATGATAAAATATATCCGGTGACAAGTGAAAAGGTAATAAATGCTATGGAAATAATAAAGGTAGAGCATGGTAAGGGGTTTTAGTGTCTGGGTGGAATGGAGGAATGGGATAGGGTGTTATATAGGATGATGGTGTTAGTCCCAGTAGGGAGTAACTCTGAACAGCCTTGCACAATCCAGGAGAAGAGTTTTTCAGGCAAAGGGAAATACTAGAGCAGAGACCCTAATGCAGGAGAGTACCTGGTTTATTTGAACCACAGCAGAAAAATTTAACAATGGTGGGAGGGGAGTAAGTGAGGGAGAGATTATCACAAAATAAATCAGAGAAGTTATAGGTGATTGGGATGGGGGAGGGGGACTAGCTTCTCAAAGCCACAAATGCCTTTTAAGAATTTGGGCTGATTGGGGCGCTGGGTGGCTCAGTGGGTTAAAGCCTCTGCTTTGGGCTCAGGTCATGATCTCAGGGTCCTGGGATTGAGCCCCACATAGGGCTCTCTGCTCAGCAGGGAGTCTGCTTCTTCCTCTCTCTGTCTCTCTGCCTACTTGTGATCTCTCTATGTCAAATAAATAAATAAAATCTTAAAAAAAAAAAAAGAATTTGGGCTGATTGCTTTTTTAATGGAGATGAAGAGCCATTATAAACTGTTGTGCAGAGAAGTTCTGTGTTGTAAAGTAGATTTTAACACCTCACTCAGATCTCTATAAGGAGCATAGCCCAGAAGGGGTTAAGCCTGCTCTCCCTTAGCTTGTCAGGCTGAAGTCCTTTCCTCGCTGCTTCTAATTTCTTCATCAGTCATGTCATGATGCAGCTGCTCACATGATTTGAACAAGTTCTTTTAAACACATGGTCTTCATTTGCTCCCTTTCTTCTAATGCCATGGAAATTTAGCTGCTAGCCAAGAACTTTTGGGCAACTTAATAATCTAGAAATGATAATAATCTAGAAACGATGTGATTTTTTTTTAACCTCCAACATCTACATTTATGGTCTTTCCACTGGTAAACCTCAAACACTGGAAATAACAATTCATTTAATTAATTAATTAATTAATTAAATATTTATTGTATCTCTATTGTTTGTGTCAGGCACTGTTCTGTGACTTGGGAATTTAGCAAAAGCCAGAACCATGCTTTCATGAAGCTCATATTAAAATTCAAGTAGTCTCTGCAACTTGCAACTTACATATTGAAGGCTGGCTCCCCTTCACATAATTTGAATTTCATTTCAAATAGGTAAACAGGGGGGAAATCATGCTTAGGCATACCACCCCTTTTCATAGATACGGTAGCATCACAAGATCTAGTTTAGTGCCTTTGAAAATCAAGGATGCAATTCTTATATTTAGTACCTTCATTTTTCCTTTTTCTTGTTAACAGTATGCTAGTTCCATTCTAATTTCCTCTTTCTCTATTGCAGGCTGTGTAAGGGAAGAAAGATAATAGCAAATTCAGTTATAAGTCTGACTTAATTAACCTTAGCCATTCGGCAAACCCATGCTCTTAGAATATATGACCCAGTTCAGGTGAATGTGATGGCAGGAGATGTTTTTGAGGGCTTCTGAGAAAGAAGCTTTCTTACTCTCCCAAGAGATTCCTGAGATCAATATTCTCCCTTCTGCTCACAGTACATGAGAAGCATTGTAGCCACTGGCAGGCTCTGGCAGCCATCTTGTAACAGCACGAGAAAGCAGCCATAAGTGGAAACAGCACTAAGGGTGAGGAGGAGGCATGGAAAGAAGAGTGTTTTGTGATGTCATCGAGAACATTGAGACAAATCTCGCCTCAGGCCAGGACTAATCTGTGGTGTTCAGTTACTTCAGTTAAGTATCTGTTATTTCAACTGAAAAATTTCTAGTGATGCAACTACTAAGTGCCCCATGCTGGCAGTCACAAAGGGATAACACAGAGTCTGTAGCATCAAGAGATTTTCATGTTAGTGACAGAAACCGAAAAGTAACATTATATAGAGTGGTGAGCTTTAGCATAAAGGGGGAGAAGGATTCATCTAGCAAGGAGAACCCACTCAGCTTGTTACTGGCAACAGTGAAGGGTTGCCAAGAAATATTGCTTGAAGAGGATCCCTGAAGTGCCTTTTATAAACAAGTGAAGCAGAGAACAAAAAGTGTCTTTTAAAAAAGCAGTGACAACAATGGCAAAACCAAAAAGCAAAATAAGCCCAGCACCATTCAAGATAATACTCATTAACATTTCTTGTTTGCCATCTCTCTGCTGCTATAATATTTGTAGAAATTGTCTCATTTAACCCCTATAACAACTCCGCGAAGTAAATTTTTTTATATAAATGAGGAAATTGAGGCTAATAAAAGTTAAATGACTTACTCATTTTTAAATAGCAATCAGTGAGGTTCCAGATCTGGAGACACAACCAAGTACTTTGATTCCAGGATCCACATCTAAATTCACTATATACTACTGGTTTCCAGAATATGGACATTATAGCAAACATTCTTAGGCCAAGTTATTCTTTGTATCTTGGATACGAACAGGAGTATAAATAAAGGAAAGTAAAGAGGGAATCAGGAGTTGTATTATAAGAGGATATTATCCTCCAAGTTTAGATTTTAGAGCCGAAAAGTTAATTTCACATGCAGTGGGGTTCTACATGTGATGTACGTTGATACCACTAAGCTATGTCTGACCACCAGAAAGCATCGGCATTAAGTGTAGACCAAGTACTGAGATTCCATAATTTCAACATGACTTACAGCTATCTCAAAAATGTTGTAGAAATTTCTGGAACTCATCAGTTGTATAAATAGCTTGCAGTAATATAAACATACACGAAATGTAATAAACATTATCCCATGAAGCAAAAATTGTTCTTAAATTATTTTATGGCAAAACAATGCTTAACATCTATGGAATATTTTAGATATATATTTTAATGATGATAAAGTCTCTAAAACAACACCGTTGGACATATATCAAAAACTTTTTATCTTGTATAAATAAGAATTCCTCTGATATGAAGTATAAGCTAATTGGTATTTATTTATTAAACTATTCATACTCAGGAACTAATCTGAGTGACTTTATTTAGATTATATTTCTTAAAATAAAAACATTTGTTTATAGAAACTCATTCTTTACTGGTGGAATACAAAATGATACAGCCACTTTCTAAGACAGTTTGGCAGTCTTTTACAAAGTTAAACACAACCTTAACAATACAATCCAGCAATCAAGCTCCTAGGTATTTACCCAAATGAGTTAAAATTTTATGTCCATACAAAAACCTTCCCTCGAATGTTTATAGCAGCTTTATTCATAATTGCTAAAAATTGAGATCAACCAAATGTTTTTCAGTAGGATAGTGGATAAACAGTAGTATATTTATACAATGGAATATTATACAATGATAAAATAAATAAGCTATCAAGCCACAAAAGACACAAAAGAATCTTAAACACATGTTGCTAAGAGAAAATAGCCAATCTGAAAAGGCTACATTCTCAGTGATTCTAACCATATGATATTCTAGGAAAGGCAAAACGACAGAGATAAGAAAAAGATCAGTGGTTTCCCAAGATTTAGGAGGAGGGAAAAAGTGTTATAAGGTAGAGCACAGGGCACTTTTAGGGCTGTAGAAATGACTCTGTCTGATACCGTAATGGTAGGTGCATGGCATAACACATTTGTCAAAACTGTGCAGCACAGAGGGTGAGCCCCAGTGCAAACCATGGATGTTAGCTAAGGTAGCCATACTGGCACAGCAGTGGAAACAAATGCACCACCCTAATCCAAGACGTTAATCGTAGGGGAAACTGAGAAGGGAGCCCCTGGACTTCCTGTACAAAATTTCTATAAACCTGAAACTGCCCTAAAAAGTAAAATTTACTAATACTTTCTAAAAAATATATTTATTTAGAAACTATTTTGGGGGCAACATAAACCACAGATAACTGAATTCTGAAATTAAAAAACTAAGATCCAATACATTTCCAATTTCAGAGGCCTGTAGAGATTCTTTAATCTAAGCGTGTGTTTGTTCATTCGAGAACCTCAAGTCCAGAAAGTTTCCAGGGCTTCAGGGCAGGCAAGTGGGGGAATCTGAACTTGAACACAGTTCACTTCATGCCTAAGTTTATAACATTCTTTACTAGATCAACTGACTCAGTAGTGTGAAGGAGTCAATGACGCAGGCCGCCAAGGGTGAGGTCGTTTGGACACTAATGAAAATGTGAATGTACATTTCTTCATTTCCTAAATGCTTTTAGTTTTCCCAGTAATGATCCATATTTTGAATACACGCACACGCACACACACACACACACACACACGCGCATGCATGGATATCACAGGCACATACAAGCACACTCATATAGCAAATACCCCATATGAGGAACATTTGATATGTTTCAGATAAAGAAATGAAGATAAACTCTAGAGGAGGGTTGATCTACTTATTTTATAGACCCAGTGAACAATATTTCTTTGAGTTGTTGGACTCCATTTTGGAGGGGGCAGCAGGAGTTACTGAACAATTCCTAACTTGTATACATGCCTTTTTTTTTTTTTTTTAAATCTAGCATCTGTCTAGATTTTTGTAATTTGGCAGATCCTGTATCTGAACATGACAAATTTCAGCTGGAAAAATATGTTGTGAAAAATCTTTCAGATGTCACATCACAACTGAGGCCTCTGCTAAACCCAAAAGTGCAGCTGGACTACATTATTACGTAGCTATTTTATTTGCATTCCTGACCCCTAAGGAGTAAGTGGATTTCCATCTGGTATATTATATCATCCTTCTTATATGATGAGACTGAACAGTTTTTTTTAAAGTTATACTAACAGCATAACTGAATTAACTCTATCAGTCAAATTATTTGAAACAATATTATTCTTTACAAAGTTAGCAAGGAACATAAAACTAACTAGAGCTCAATAAAAAAGAATTAATGTGCAAGCATGATCATAGTTAAGTGACAGTAAAAATTGGACTGAAGAAAGATAAAATTAAGTATATTTCATTCACTATGCTTTTAAAAGAAGGCACCTTTATTTATTTATTTTTAAAAGATTTTGCTTATTTATTTGACAGACAGAGATCACAGGTAGGCAGAGAGGCAGGCAGAGAAAGAGGAGGAAGCAGGCTTCCCGCTGAGCAGAGAGCCCGATGCAAGGCTTGATGTGGGGCTCGGTGCGGGATTCGATGCGCGGCTAGATCCCAGGACCCTGAGATCATGACCTGAGCCAAAGGCAGAGCCACCCAGGCTCCCTAAGAAGGCACCTTTAAAAGTGTGTATTGTCTCTTTATTTATTTATTTTTTTAAAAGATTTTATTTATTTACTTGACAGAGATCACAAGTAGGCAGAGAAGCAGGCAGAGAGAGAGGAGGAAGCAGGCTCCCCACTGAGCAGAGAGCCCGATGCGGGGCTCGATCCCAGGACCCTGGGATCATGACCTGAGCTGAAGGCAGAGGCTTAACCCACTGAGCCACCCAGGCGCCCCTGTATTGTCTCTTTAGTGTTAATGTGGCTTCTTCAGAATCCCAGTACTAGTCAATACACAAGTCATGACCTAAACCTTAGGGCCTCCCTGAATTAAAAGACAGCAGAACTCATGTTGTCAAAGAAAGAGAAAAAGAGAGAGACAGGATCAGACAGCGAGAAAAAAGGAAAAAAAAAAAAAGAATGAGTAAGAGTTTCCCAGATAAACTATAATTTACAGATTCTCCTATCTGTCATGGGATTTCATCTCTAGAGCAAGCCACATATTTGTATCCTAATGTCACCAGTGAAAACCGAGCAATCCCGTGAGATGCCGTGGTGTCTCTGAGCTGATGAATAGTGGAGTTCGACATTTACCTTAATTTTCTGCTTTCCATTGTATCTAACTGTTTCTAAAAGCAAAGAGAAGAGACGTTATGGAAATGTGTTTTCCGTTTAATCACAACCCATGCCAGGATCTTGTTTCCCCTAACATAGTTTTGTGGATGAAATAATTTAAAAGCACCAACCATCTCACCAAAAGGGAGTTCCTGAATTAAATTTGCTGTAGAGAGTAACTATTGCCAAGTATCTTTTATTTAATAAAGTCACCCTCTTCTAGGCGGAATTTTGTTGAGAACCCAGAAAAAGACTTAATAGTGTGTCTTTGAGAGAGGAGAATGTGCTGTGTCCGGATGCTCATCTCAGGCTCTGGTACTGGAAATGACTCAATAGAATCATGCAACTAGGCCTACTTTTTGTCTTCACGTCAAACACCCCGGCATTGGTTTTCCATCACCAGGCAGGCTGAGAAGCCAGTACAGGGAAGTTTTGTGGACTTGCCACCTCAGGACCCTTGATTTTAAAGAATGGCACATGGCTGAAAGAGAGAAACTGGTGTTGAGGGCATTGGGGGTGGACAGATGCCACAGCTGGATCCTGGGTAGGACAGCAGGCCCAGACTGTCACAATTCATGAGGAGGCGATACAGGACATGCAGGGGTAATTGATAACTTGAATGCCACTCTGGTTATACCCTACTTGCCATCTCTGTCCCAACCCTTGCCCCAGAGGACTGACCTCTTTGGACTTTATCATGGTGCTTCCTTAGTCTCTGGCTTCCACTGGGTCTGATGAATGAGAGTCATTTGCAGGGTGGATGGTGGGGGTACAATAGATCGTCCTCACCTCCCCACCTCCACCATCTGTAGTTGTGTCCGTGGCGTGTTCCTCTGCTTTCTTGCAGTGTTTATTCAGTGACCCCTCAAGGCCACAGATTTCCCTAAGATGATAATACCAGTCCCTTTCCTTTTCTCTCGAGGGATGGTCACTGTTTGTCACTGCTGATGGTTCCTGGGTGATCAACCATTCTGTCTAGTTTCTTTGTAGCCTGACCACACCTACGTAGAGTCCCTTCGTTGGAGCCTTTTCAGACGAGATCGGGCGCGTTCAGGGCGGTATGGCGGTAGACCGTTGAAGCCTTTTCAATTCAATACTTTGAATGTGCTGTTTCTGCTCAAAACCTAACTAATGTGAAATAAGTATTATATTGTGCTAAATATTGTGTTAAAAAGTGAGAATGACTTATAAAAGCTCATAAAATAACCATCTGAGGCTGACATGTATTCTTTAAAGGCAAATATCATTTAGAGACAAATATTAAAGAAGTTGAATGACCTCCCCAAGGTCATGCATCTCAAATGGGTGAATGTTTCATGCTCAGATGTTCTGACACCAGAGTTTAGTCTCCTAACTATTATGTGATTCTATATTGCAAATCATACCCTAAGCAAATATCAAAAAAGTCTATGCATAAAAGGGCATAGAAAAATTTGTAGTGAAAAAAATCCAGCCAGTGCTTTCCAAATTATTTTTCCAAAAGGGTAAAATTTCCACATTCTACTTGACTATTACAACATGAGATGATACAGCAGGTATTCAAACTTCTTAAACCAACAGGGTATATTTTTACACGTGGAAATTCTGGTTTTGACATTAGCTACGTGGTAGCACATGCCTATATAAATCTGCCCAACAACAAAAGTGAATGATACACCATCTGTCGCTGTTTTTCCACAAAAACACTAATAGCTGTGCAGACTAATCCCACAGGAGCAGGTTGGTCTCATCATGTATTTGATGTCCTGAAAAATACCTACTGATCTGTAAAACTCACCACCAGCTGTAACAGAGAAAATCTATCAGTTGGTTACTAAGTGTTAGTAATTAGTTTTTCCAGGAAAACCTAATAATACTGGAGAGTGTCATGTCCACAATTTTCTTTAATCAAGGAAAATTTTATCTTAGCTCTCCTTACTTATTATTATAGGGGATCTAATATGCGGACACTGTCTGTTAGAGTTATGCCTAGGAATAAAAAACTAAAAAAAAAAAGTTATGCCTAGGAATAAAAAACTAAAAAAAAAAAGTTATGCCTAGGTATGTTACCGTCAGATAGAAGGATCAATTCACGCTGGAGTAACAAAAGTAAAAATTATGGCTACAAAGCTAAATTGGTATTATTTACTTTAAGTTCCAGGAAGTTCATCTTCTTTGGTTGTGTTAGTCTATATCAGAAAAAAAAAAAGAAAAAGAGAAAAGAAAAAAAGAAATGTTAGCTCTGAGAGTTGCAGGACACAAGAGGGATTCCTGTGTTCTATATTGTTCATTTAAAAACACGAATGCCATAAACAGAACCAAATTTGGTCTTATTCATTTACCTTAATTTTTTCTGAGAAGTAAAACTAATTGAACATATGAATGAAGAATGTTTAATGAATGAACAAACCAACCATTGAATTAAAAATCACTTGCCCTATGCATTGAGAGCTAATTAAAGTAACAATTACCTTATACAATATTTTTAAATTTCTAGTTTACTTGATTCTCTTTCTACTCATTGGGCAGTGAGAGAGATTTCACAACTATTGAACATCTATTTTGTGTGAGATACTGGTTCATAAAAATATTTAAATCTTAATATAATTGTAGCATGTAGGCAAAAATGATTTATAGTTAAGAAAAAAGACCTTCGGTGTCAGATCCGTGTTTGAGTCCCAGCCTGTGGTGTGAGTGGACCTAGAAATTCTGTACAGAAGGGATATTGAATTTCTAGGCTATCACAAATAAAACTCATTTTGTATATAAGATATAAAATGGTAGAATAAATATGTCAACTTTATTGCCAATAAAACCTATACTAGAAGATGTGGCTTAAGTCAATGACCACATGGATTTGGGAAGCTCTCTGTTCTTTATATACACTTCTGTCCCCATTTTAGACATTAGGATAGCCCAGTCAAGGAAAATTTGAGGTCTACTGAGATTAAAACCACTTACCAATGATTACTGCCACACACATCTCCAGGACAAAATGGAATGAAATAGAATGAATACAGAAGCCCTCCCAGTGCTTTTTTTTTTTAAATTTTTTTTAATTTATTTATTTTTTCAGCGTAACAGTATTCATTGTTTCTGCACAACACCCAGTGCTCCATGCAAAACGTGCCCTCCCTATTACCCACCACCTGTTCCTCCAACCTCCCACCCCTGACCCTTCAAAACCCTCAGGTTGTTTTTCAGAGTCCATAGTCTCTTATGGTTCGCCTCCCCTTCCAATTTTTTTTTTTTATAAACATATAATGTATTTTTATCCCCAGGGGTACAGGTCTGTGAATCGCCAGGTTTACACACTTCACAGCACTCACGATAGCACATACCCTCCCCAATGTCCATAACCCCCTCCCCCTCTCCAACCCCACCTCCCCCCAGCAACCCCCAGTTTGTTTTGTGAGATTAAGAGTCATTTATGGTTTGTCTCCCTCCCAATCCCATCTTGTTTCATTTATTCTTCTCCTATCCCCCTAACCCCCCATGTTGCTTCTCCATGTCCTCATATCAGCCTCCCAGTGCTTTTAAACTTCAAATAATTTAATTGCATCTAGTTGAGCACCATACCAGACACATAATCTTTAATGAATAATGATGCCACTACCATAAGACACAGATATTCTAATTTTTCTTTTCAGGATACCAAGTCTTCAGTAAATACTATGACATGTTCAAGTGTCAGAGAAGTAATGATTCAGATCTGAGTCAACCTCTGTAGTAGATAGAAGAATGCCTCCTGACCCAAAGATGCCTACATCCTAATGGTTGGAACCTGTGAATATGTTCTGCTACATGAGAAAGAGAAATTAAGATAGCAGATGGAATTAGGTTTGCTCATTTAGTTGACCTTAAAATAGGGAGAGTATCCTGAATTATCCAGGTCTTCCAATGTAAGCACAATGATCTTGAATACGGAAGAGGGAGACAAAAAGAGTCAGAGTGATATACTATGAGAAAGAGTATATCAGCTGTTATTGGCTTTGAGGATGGAAAGGGGCTATGAACCAAGGTATACAGGTAGCCTTTAAAGCTGGAAAGGCAAGAAAACAGATTCTTCTCTAGAGTCTCCAGAAAGGAATGTCGCCCTGCCAGCATCTTCATTTTAGAGATGAGACGATCTTAGATTCTGACCTCCAATACTGTGACATAATAAATCTGTGTTGTTTCAAGCCATTCAATTTGTGACAATTTGTTACAGCAATAATATGAAACAAATACATAATGCAAAGGCAAGCATGTCTATCCCATGCCACACAGTCTTCCTGTTCCCAAACTGACCATGACTCAATCGGAGGCTGCGTTCTCAGGGTTGGCTCAGAAGTTGAGTTGGCATCGATTCCAGATATTGTGCAGGAGTGGCAAGAAAGATAATTTGATATAGATGCATTATTTGCCAAGAATACACTTTGAGAAACACAACAGAGGAGGCTTTGGTGAAAGGAGTATGCAAGAGTGAACCCTCTTACCTCAGTGCCATGTCCGCAGAAACTGAACAAAATGGCAACGAAAGAGCGTTTCTATAACATATTTTCATGAAGACATTGTGCTTCATAGGCAGTTTTAAGCCACACTGTCATTCTGTGGCTCTGTCTGTAAAAACGGGTTACAAAAATACAGATGACTCCAAAGCAAAAGACTCCAAAACAATGTATCATGTCCATGTAACTCTACCTTTTAATCTAGCCCCAAACCAAAACATTTGGTGAAAAAATTCGACAGTAAGACTAACTTGTTCTATTTTCGAAACTAGTAAAAATGGCTATTAATAGTTTTGGTTGGTTATGGCCTTTAGAACATGTTACCCTCCTGAAATGGAGCTGTCTTATGTTTGTTCCATTGGGTAGAAATTGGACCTGTTATTTGGATTCTACCTGGAAGGGGATCAGTGCCAACCAGGGGACATGAAGTTCCATGGGCTTCAGGTGGGATGGCATGAGGAAAGTGTAAATAACGTTATTCACTTCTTGGTCTCTTTGGAGCATCTTATGGCAATGTATTCTAAGAAGTTCAGGCACACCTGGGTGGCTCAGTCAGTTGGTTACGTGGCTGCTTTCCACCTACGTCATGGCCCCAGGGTCCTGGGATCGAGACCTGCATTGGGCTCAGTGGGGAGCCTATTTCTCCCTCTGCCTGTTGCTCCCCCTGCGTGTACTCTCTGACAAATAAACAGATAAAATCCTAAAAAATAAAGAGTTCATCTGTGCTATATTTCTTCACAGCTGCTTTATTTTTTAATTTATTTTTATTATTTTTTTAAAGTTATGTTAGTTGCTTCTTAAGAACCAGTTTGTGGAATACATCTGTCTGTGCTTTGACCCCCCAATTCTGGATCCTCAGGACATATTTTATTTGCTCACTTACCCATCCCTGACCACCTTTGCCTCTCATTGGTATCTGGAGGCTCAAATTGAGAAAGAATTTCAAACGGCTTCTGCTCTCTTAGGTCACTACTACTTCTCTCAGACAAACATGGAGTTTTGGAATGAGACTTAAGGACCCGAGTTTTCTTCCTCTACCAGTGTTTTTGGGAGGAACAACTTAAGAAACACATCTGGAACAACTTCTATGAAATGGAAATTCCCTGAAGTGAGTGCATGTGATTAGTGATAAATATTTTCTTATGTATTCATTCACAGGCTGACTTGCAAAATCCTGAGTAATCATCCAGTAAAAACACATACAGTGTAAATAAAGGTGGTATTAATAAATAGATGTTGTTTTCACAAATTCACAGTTATTTCTGAAGAACTGAAATTTGAATATACATGTTCTCCTGGCTCCAGGAAAGCCCCACTTCAGAGCAGGGTATGTTTAGGCCTTTTAACATGAATTTCATGTTTTAACATCCTCAATTTACAGATTTCCCTCTATGTGAATGAAATTTGTTCATATAGGTCAAGTTTATTTTCTCATAAGCTAATCAGTGAGTCTCCTGGCAGCAAAGCCTCTATACCCTTTACTTCCCCGTATCAGAGAACATCATTATTCCCCACAGCATTCTAAAAGCTTTTACAGATTAACTAATTCAAATAAATGAAGAATGTCAAGGGTTACTCGTCCCAGAATGAGATTTTCTTTTGTTTTAATAATGAGGTAATATCCTCAATTTTATCTAGACATGCTTGAAAACCCCAGCTTTTTTTTTTTTTTTTTTTTTGATGGGGCAATTGTTGCCTTTATAGACATTAGAAAAATATAGCTTTCAGTCCTGGCACAAGGTTTTGTCAAGGACAAGTTGATAGGAAATCAAACGGTGTTCATTTTAGGCAGGTGAATTAGAGGAAAGCTCACCTTTAGACAAACATAATAATAGACATATAATAATTGATAATAATAATTAGACAAATATAATAATAGATTAAAAGCTGGATTTAAGCTCTCACTCACACCCATGGGATAATCTGACATAGTCCCCACCCTGCCCAAAGGTGCCCAGAAACCTTGTACAAAAATTCACCCCTCAGTATCTAATCTCTGTGGTTTGATTTCTAAAAGGATTTCTTTTTTTTTTTTTTTTTAATTTTTTTTTTTAAGATTTATTTATTTGACAGATAGAGATTACAAGTAGGCAGAGAGGCAGGCAGAGAGAGAGAGAGAGGAGGAAGCAGGCTCCCCGCTAAGCAGAGAGCCTGATGCGGGGCTCGATCCCAGGACCCTGGGATCATGACCTGAGCCAAAGGCAGAGGCTTTAACCCGCTGAGCCACCCAGGCGCCCCTAAAAGGATTTCTTAAAAGTGCTCTCCTGTTTTTTGTTTTTGTTTTTTTCCAAAGAACACTTTATAGGCTAGTCAGCCCATGGCCCATTGAAAAGATGGGTAAATTTCAGGTGATTATGCAAATGAAAACCACTAAACCACCACAGTAATTACTAGAGATAAGCGTTAGGATCCTTGATGAAATTTGATTTACCATAAGAGCTATGGACCAACACAAATAGTCAATCCCTTCTGTGGAGAGCCCTTTAACATTTATAAAAATCTTTTCCCTCTGGGGAGTCCTTCCTTCACAAGATGATCCAAAAAACCGTGAGAAGGACTTGTTCCTCATTTTTTCCAGATTCAGACTCTACATCACTTGTAGATCCAGACCATGATGAAAATATGAAGATATTATAATGATTACATTATAAACAGTAATCAAAGGAAAATTCAAACGTTGAAAACGTTGAAAATGGGTAGATTGTGGGCTGTAGGTCCTATCATGGTGTTTCAGTTAGTCTTAAATTCTAAAATGGCATCAGACTGTTAGAGGAGAGTAGTAGTGACCCTTGTAGAAAAAATCTTTCACACAGATAGCGTCTCTGCCACTAATCGAAGCATTTCGAATTCGTGACCAGCACATTTCAAACAAAATAGGGTCTAGCCAGGGCCTTCTCTCTCCCATCTAGCAGTTATGACTTTTCTTGACCGTTTACCCAATGTCCAGATATTTATTGAATGACTCCTAGGGGCATTGTTTTGAGGCCAGAATAGAGCAATGCACCAGACAAAGTTCCTGCCCTCATTGAGCTGCCATAGAGATGGTGATAGAGTTTAATGAACTTGTCTGTTACATTTTACTGTAAAGATCATAAGCAATCATTTTGAAAGATAGTCATTCATTGAATACATTACGATGTTTGGGGCTCTATCAATGAGTTAGGTGTTCGGGGTGCTGCAGCAAGCACATTGCATGTCTTAATGACAAGTGAAAGCCCACACTAACTCCCTGGGGTACAGGTGACATGATCCTTATCTTAACCATGAGTTTCCAAACCAAATCTCAGAAAAGGAATCTTGCCGCTACTTTCTAAGCTGTAAACCAATGAAGCCTTGATTCATTTACAAATCTAACACGAAATACCATCTTTCTTGTAGTAACTTATATGCTGATAAAAGCAATAAACTCAAGTTTCAGCATTTTGCCTAGAAACCATCTTGCCCAAATCCACAAATTAATTGGGTTCACTTACTATCTTTTTAGGAATAGCAGTACATTTTTACTATGAGTGGGTAACACGGATTGCCATTTTGCCAATCTCCTGTTTTCCTTTGCATTTTTAAGACTTTTTAAAACCTGTTTTCTTGTCTTTCACTATTCAGTCTCAAGTCCAAAAGCCAATATTTAGAGTTTTTGTTGTTGTTGTTGTTGTTTGTTTGTTTTTTTTTTCTCAAGATTCCATCTATTTATTTGACAGAGAGAGCGAGAGAGGGAACACAAGCAGGGGGAGTGGGAGAGGGAGAAGCAGGCTCCCTGCTGAGTGGGGTGCCCATGCAGGGCTCAATCCTAGGACCCTGGGATCATCACCTGAGCCGAAGGCAGCACTTAATGACTGAGCCACCCAGGTACCCCTTGTTTTGTTTTTACAGTAGTAAAACCCTTCTAGGAATTGCCTCTCCTGGTGAAGAGTTCATCTAGAGAAATTATGCTTAAACATAGAAACTTTCCCATTTTAACCATGTAAAATCAATGGGCATGTATTTGTGGTGATGAGAAGAGAGGAGGGAAAAAGATATGAGATCAGAGGAAATAATTTGAGTGGATAAAGAATATTACATTCATTGATAATATTTACCATATCACATTGGATATGTAGTTGTCAACAGATTCTGCTTTATATGCATGAATGTGAGAATAATGAGGCCTTAAAAATTAATTTCTAAAACAGCAAAGTCAATTAAGTGTCTAGCAGAGCTGTTTTATGGCTACTGTGATTTCTTTTGTTCATAGACAAATTCTCATAAAATAAATACTATCTGCAAGCTAATGTTCTTTTTATAAAGGATAAAAATAACTTGTAAATTCTAATCTTCTTCAATCACAGTATAGATAAAGGAAATTTGTGTTTGCATGTTAAAAAAATGCTTGAGTAATATTTACTGTTATCTTCAGGGTATAATTTAATTGCAAGTGGAAACATGCAGTAATGCATCCCTCCAAATACATAAATTATGTGTCTCTAGGTCTCATGACCCCATACTCCACACAATCATTATAGGGAAATGAATTTCTTTTAGGGAACAAGTAGGTTTGGTCAATAATTACTTACAAAATAAAGCAGTGATAAAAAAAGCAATCAACTGGTAAGAAATTTGGAAATGTTAACAGTTTTAAGAAGATCTGTATTATGTTCAAAACAGCATTATAAAAATTTTAACCCATCATTCTTAGGTCTTTTTCACTGAAAACATGTAAAGTTTCAGAACACGAATTGTATATGTGAGAGAACAAATATATTGCATACATATTTATTTTTATATATGTTTTCACATATATGAAAATAAAAGCCCATCATGGGGAAAAGGGGTATGGTAGCACCAGCTGGCACTCAATTTGACATTCACAGCTTTTCAGATTTGACTTCAGCACTATCCCAAATACCCTTGTACATATCAATTCAGAGATACATTGATGGAATTCAAATGAAATTAAGATCACACTTCTTTAAAGACACAACTGGTTTTAAATCCCATTTTATGCACCTTAATATTAAAAATGATAGCCTATAAAATGAAAGAGATATTGGTCTTTCTCAAACTTTCAGAGACTGATAATATAGCCCTTCTTTAGTAGAAGATTACTTTTTCAGAATACATATTTATAAGATCATTTACCCAGTTTTTAAATTGATTAGTATCACAGTGCCAAATTTCCCTCCATTTATTCATCCATTTAATAAACATTTACTTAGCATCTAAAGGGTAACCACTGTGCTGGGTACTGAAGATAGTTGTGCACTGTTTTTAATCCTCAAGAAATATAATAATGCACTATTTTTAATACTCAAGAAATATATATATATTTAAAGATTTTATTTATTCTTTTTTTTTCTTTTTTTCCCCATTTTATTTATTTTTTTCAGCGTAACAGTATTCATTGTTTTTGCACAACACCCAGTGCTCCATGCAAAACATGCCCTCCCTATTACCCACCACCTGTTCCCCCAACCTCCCACCCCTGACCCTTCAAAACCCTTTATTCATTTGACAGACAGAGATCACCGGTAGGCAAAGAAGCAAGCAGAGAGAGAGAGGGGAAAGCCGGCTCCCTGCTGAACAGAGGGCCCGACCAGGGCTCGATCCCAGGACTCTGAGATCATGACCTGAGCCGAAGGCAGAGGCTTAACCCACTGAGCCACCCAGGCGCCCCAATACTCAAGAAATATATTAAATGCACTGTGTTGTAAGGGAGAGAGACATAAATAAACAAGCACATCAAATGTTATAGTTGATTTGAGAAAAGTCTGTCCTGAGTACATGATGTTGTGAATGGCAAAAATTAATCACTACTTCTAAGAATCAGAGCAATGACAAAGATCAAGCTCGACTTGAAAGAAAAGCTATATTTAAAACGAATATTGAAAGTTAAATAAATTTCACTAATTCAAAGCCTAAGCAATGAACACTGTGATACATTTGAGACCCTCTAGGCTGTTCACTGTGGCTGGAGCTCAGGAAGGGCATGCAAGGACTCACTGAAAGATGAGACTGGAGGGGCGCCTGGGTGGCTCAGTGGGTTAAAGCCTCTGCCTTCAGCTCAGGTCATGGTCCCAGAGTCCTGGGATCGAGCTCTGCATCGGCTCTCCGTTCAGCGGGGAGCCTGCTTTCTCCTCTGTCTCTGCCTGTCTCTCTGCCTCCTTGTCTGTCAAATAAGTAAATAAAATCTTAAAAGAAAAAAAAAAAAAACTGTTTAAAAAAAAAAAAAAAGATGAGACTGGAGACCTAAGCAAGAACCTGACATTACTCTTGTATTTCAGGGAGCAACATTTGTTTCTGTATTGTCCAATAAGATAGCCACTAGTGACATGTGGCTATTTAAATTTTATTTCAAGTAATTAAAACTAGCTATAATTAAAAATTAAATTCCACCATCACCTTAGCCACATATCAAGAGCTCAAAAGCCATGATGTCTAGTGGCTACTATTTGGGACAGTACAGATATCAATCATTTCTATCATTGCAGAAGATCTGTTGGACAGCACTGGATCATTTAGACTAGGAATCCCAAATTTTAATGCCTATGGGGGCCAGACGTATAATAAAAAATAAATGAAAATCTGATGCTATATGTATGTATGTATGTGTGTGTGTGTGTGTGTGTGTGTGTGTGGAACATCCCAGAGGGAATATTCAGTAGAAAGAAGAATAGAAAATTATAGAGCAGAGAACAAATGTCAAGACTGTACCACAATGATTTTGTAAATAAAGCTTACTGGCCCACAGTCATGCACATTCATTTACATAATGTCTATGACTGCTTTTCCTCTACAATTACAGAGCTGAATAGTTACAACAGAGATTTATGGCCCAGAAATCAAAAATACTTAAGACCTGGTGCTTTTTCTTTTTTAAGATAAAGTTTGTTGACTCCTGTTCTAGAGCAAGAGGTTAGTTTATTTTACAGTAAACACACATCCCTCAACCAAATGTGTGGGTTAAGCCCATCCATTTATTTATTTAACCAATTAAAAAATATTATTTACTAAGAAGTATCTAAGTGCCAGGATCACACTAACAAATGATATATGGAAAATTTTCCGTAAAAGTAACAACATTTTTTAAAAGTATGTAGATATCATTGTGATAAGGGAAAGGACTTAATATTAAAGACTTCTTTTTTTTCTCAAGGCACCACAAAGAAGAAAATTTTACCAAGGCAAATATGTGAGTCCTGCCAGTTTTAACAGTCTTCAAACAATTTTGTTTAGATTCATACAAAATTTTATTGGAATGTTAGGTGATATTGGCTTCTCTGTCATTTCTCCAAGAGTAATTCAATGTAAATATACAATCCACATATGTGAAAAGGCTTCCAGACTGACATCTGAAAACCAAAAGAACTTCGAGCCCAAGCTGGCCATTAGTGATGTAGCTTGAAAAGAAGACCCTTCTTAGCATACCTACAACTCCAATAAAGTAGGTGACCCTTCACTTATGCAGTCATTCATTCACCCATCCATTTATTTAGCAAATGTTTTTGAAAAAGTACCTATTATTTATCAAGTACTGTTTTGGCCTGGCAGATAAAAAAGAAAAATGAACAACAACAAAAAAATTATTCCAAGAACCAATCCAGATGTTGAGCTAGTTGAGGAAATTATGTCTCCTGGAGTTCTAAGGGACTATAATGGTAAAATTTAAATAGTGTGGGTAATGGAACAATTTTATTAATTTCTATTTCTTCACCAAATCCCATTAAGATGTCAGTAAAAAGAGTCTTAAAAATATGTATCAAAAGGGACCATGAAAAGGAAAAACAAGACTATGGTAGTAGAATTTTGGAAGCTAGAAAGAAGGACAAAGCCCACTGACTTAAAAGAAGTACGACATTTCTAGTTTCAGCAACAAGGTGTAAAAAGCTTGGAAGTAACTCCCCTTACAATAAGAAAAAGCTGAACATGGGGTGCCTGGGTGTTTCAGTGGGGTTAAGCCTCTACCTTCAGCTCAGGTCATGGTCTCAGGGTCCTGGGATTGAGCCCCACATCAGGTTTCTGCTCAGCAGGGAGCCTGCTGCTCTGCCTACTTGTCACCTCCCTCTCTGTCAAATACATAAATAAAATCTTTAAAAAAAAAGAAAGAAAGAAAGAAAGAAAAAGCTGAACAAAGTGAGTATCAGTGACCTCTGTTGGACCCATAATAAAATGGAGATTTCAGAGCAAAACACCATACTGAAATCTAGCTAAACAGGTGAATTCAGACTCACAGCTGGAATTTGCTTAAGTTGGGCAGAAGCCACTTTAGCCATAAACTGGTAGAAACACTTACACGGTACTCTTGAGCAATCACTGAAGACTAAATGTGGACTACTATGAAAATGAGAAATTTCTTGGTCTTCGTCTTCGGGTAACATCATGCTTTCAGGGGTTTTACCTCTAGAAACTCCCGCAGGTTCTGAAGCTGAGGATCTAAGGAAGCTCTCCTGGCTCTGGAATGGGGAAAAGATGTGCAATCACTATGTAATATACCCAGAATGTTCCATGTAACAAAGATATACCATTCCAGGGAAAAAACTTTACCAGAACCTAATCCCACATGAGGGAAGGGGGGTTCCCACCACTCGAGATCCTCCAACCTTTCTGTTTTACCAAAGTAGTTTAAGTTTGGGGTGAAGCTATACCAAGGGACAGATAATGGTGAAGGTCACAGCCCAGACATACAGGCACACTAAAAGACTAAAACTTAATTGTGAGATTTTTGGTCTCCCTCTCCTATTCTTTTTCGTCATAATCAGCCATTATAATAATAGTAGATTACAGCACAAAGAACTTTAGGGCACATACTATGTCTGAGGAAGGGTAATTAGGAAATCCAAAATTAAATGGAGAGATAAACCAAGGACACTAGAAGAATTTGAAACTTTTGCCACAGCAGGTATAACTACAGTCCCATTCCTAAGTACGTTAATGTAAATCCTCATGCCATGGGCTTTTTTTCCCCTTGGTTCCATTCACCTGATACAACATGCCTAGCTTTCAACAAAAAATTACAAGGCATTCCAAAGGCAAGGAAAAATAGTATAAAGAGACAAAGTAAGCCTTTGAACCATGCTCAGATATAACAGATGTTGGCATAATCACAGGGGATATTGTAAATCTTTGGTAATAAGTTAACAGCTCTAATGGAAGAAAGAGACAACATGCAAGAACGGTTGGGTAACACAGCAGAGAGATGGAAACCAAGAAGAAGAATATAAAAGAAATGCTAGAAATCCCAAGTTCATAACAGACACAAAGAATGCATGTGACAGGCTTACCAGTAGGCAAGATATGTCTGAGGAAAGAATCAGTGAGCTTGAAGATAGATCAGTAGATCTAACTTCCGGAGATCAGTAGAAACTTCACAAACTGAAGTTTGAAGTAGAGAGAATGGAAAACAAAACAAAACAGAACAAAAAACCCAGAACATCCCCAAACTGTAGAATAATGTTAAAAGATGTAACATATACATAGCTGTAATAAGTAATAATGGCTGAAAAATCTTCCAAAATTTATTATAGATACCAAACCACAGATCCAGGAAGTTCAGAGAACACTAGGTGGGATAAATATCAGAACACAGCATTTAGGCACATTATATTTAAAACCCCTCTCTCTCTCAAAAAAAAAAAAAAAAAAAAAGAGAGAGAGACACACACACACACACACACACACACACACACAAACTCCTAAAAAAATCCAGAGGGGAACAAATGCATCCTACTTACAGAGGCACAAGGTGGCCATTCTATAGAGTGGACTTCTTTTTGTAAGAAATCATATAAAGAAGAATAAGGTAGGATGAATTTAAAGTTTTGATAGAAAAAAAAATACCAATCAGGAATTCTATATCCAGAAAAATTATCCTTCAAAGTGCAAGAGAAATAACTCCCTTTAACAGAAACTGAAGAAATAGGCAAATGACAACAACAACAATAATAAAACAAAGTTAAAAGTTTTTGTTGTTTTTTTTTTTAAGCAGAAGGAAAGTAATATAAGCCACAAACTTGGATCTACCTAAAGAAAGGAAGAGTGTTAGGAGAAAAAAAAATAAAGATAAAATAAAAATATTTTCTTTTTCTTACTCTTTTTTGATATAAAACATAACTGTATATAAACTTATAATAACCAACCAGTCCTCTGTGTGCCTGCTGCCTATGGGTAAGTGAAATGAATGACAGCAATGCTGTAAGGAGAGGAAGGAGGGACTGAGAATACTCTGTTATAAAATACCTGAATTACAAGTGAAACATTATAGTGTTTCTTGAATGTTTATTAAGTTAGTTAAAAATGTATATTGGAAAAATCTAAAGGAACCATTAAATCTCTAAAAAACTAATTTACATGCTAAGACAGGAGATAAAAGGGAATCATATAAGATGCTTACTTAAAAGCCAGACAAAGCAGAAAAGGGGAAAAAAGAATGAACAAGTTCAACAAATAAAATAAAGTTATAAAAATGTAAGATATTAACCCAACTCTATCAAGAATGGCTCTCAATGTGAATGGCCAAACACCAATTAAAATTCAGACACTATCAGGATGGATAAAAAAGCAAGTCCCAACTTCATGTTGCCCCACGAAACCCACTTTAGAAACCAATTTTAAAAATAAAATTTCAGATTGGTTAAAAGGGATAGAGCAATATATATTGTGCTAACACTAACCAAAATAAAACTAAAGATGTTGTACTAATTTCAAACAAAGCATACTTCAGAACAAGGAAAATTATAATAGATAAACAAGCATTACATAATGATAAGTGAATCAATTTTAATTTCTCTTAAATGCATATGTACTTAACAACAGTGTGTCAAAAAACGTTAGGCAAAAGCTTAAAAAATGGAAGGTAGATATGAACAAATTCACTCCTATAGTTGATAACTTCAACACTCCTCTTCCAGTAACTAATAGATCAAGCAGGAAATTAGAATATATTTTACCTGAATATCACTCTCAATCAACTTGATCTAACTGATATTTACAGAATACTCTAACCAATGACAACAGAGGACACATCCTTCTCAAGCTTAAACAGAGCATTCACCAGGATTGATTACATTCTGGGACATAAAATATGCCTTAATAAATTTAATAGGTAAGAAAATATACAAAGTATGTTCTTAGACTCAGTAGAATTAAGATATCCATCAAGGAGATAGCTGGCAAATTCCCAAATATTTGAAATTAGACACATACTTTTAAATAACTTCTGGGTTAAAGAAGACAAATGTTTGAGTCAAAGAAGAGAAATTTTCATTTGAAGTAAATGGAAATGAGAAAATAAGTAATCAAAATTTGTGGAATACCATACAAAGCGGTGGTAAGAAGGAATTTATAGCAGTAAATGCACATATCACAAAAGAAGAAAGACCTAAAGCCAACCTCATCTTACAAAACTAGACAAAATTTTAAAAAATTAACCTTATAAACAGCCAAAATTCTTTTTAAAAAATGACAATACATTTAATTTTTATATTTGTATAATTATCTTACTTTAGAGAAATTTATAAATATAAGAAATTAGAGTATAGTGTGTTATAAATTTAATGTTTGTATTCCCCCCAAATTCATATATTGAAATCTAACCCTCAATAAAGGTATTATTGACAGGTAGGAACTTAGAGAGGTGGTTTGGTCATGAAGGTCAAGCTCTCATGAGTGGTATTCACACTCTCCTAAGAGGCCCTAGAAGAGGTACCTTGCACCTTTTGCCATGTTAGGTTATCTCAAAAAGACAATGGTCTCTGAACCAGGAAGTGGGCTCTTACCAAACACCGGATCTGTCAATGCCTTGATCCCAGGCTTCCTAGCGAAGGCTTCCTAGTGAGAAACAAATGTCTGTTAGGTATGAGCCACTCAGTCTGTGATATTTTCCTATAGCAGCCTGAACAGACCAAGACACTGTGTTTTCCTCATAGATGTACTCCAAAGTGACTGATGAAAACCATTGGATTTTTATGGACCTTTTTCTTAGGGATGGGATCATGTGAACAGAAAATGTCGTTGTTATTCTGGTTGCAGAGAAGATTTGGGAAGTATCAGCCACCTCTTTCTCCAATCCTCAAGTGTTAGCATGTTTGAAAACCCCTAGCCTAGACTGCAATCCATCTCACTCTGTAACAAAATTCTGTAATACAGTCCACCTGGCTTTTCTATCCTCTCAACAATGTATACACACTCGTGTATAAGTCTGTTAGCCAATTTCATGACTTATATACCATCAATCCACTGTAATTTGTTTATGGACTTGTGTCAAATGTCCAGTGTTTTAGTTTCAATGATCTAACAAGCAATTATTGAGCAACTGTATTCCCCTTCTGCCAGATGTCCAGGATGATGAAGTTGAAAAGACATGGCCCCTACATTCAACCAACCCATAGTTTAGTGAGATAAACAAGTACAAAGACCTTTTTAAAATAATGGAAAATACCATGCACTTTATTTATATGAAAACGTGGCTGGTTTTCCCCGACATGATAGGATTGGAGGCCCTCGTGGAGGCCGTTGTGGACCGTTGCCTAGTTCTCTTCAGCACTGAGGCACTCACGCCTGTAGCTGCGAGAATTTTTGACAACTGGCAGTTTGCAACATGGCCCTGTTGGGGAAGGGAGCTTCACCTTGCGTAAGGGCGACTCGTACACTGTATCTGGCTGCTGTGAGGGTACAGAACTGCCAAACTCAAGTATCAAGTCCTCTGAGCTCCGGAAGTTCCCACTTGACTGGCTGAGGCTGTGGTTGTGACTGCCAACACAGCCCTGCTTCTCCTGTCTCATCCTGCTCTCCTCACACCCTTACAAGGATTGTTTCTGCAAGCAGAAACAATCACCCTCCTCCAAGTAAGCTTTGTCTCAAGATCCACTTTCTGGTGAATCTGACCTGAGATCTCTCTGACAATATGCACACATAAGAGTCCCATGTCCTCAAGGAAAATCCTGAGGGGCTGGATTGGAAATAGCATAAGGCATTCCATAAGGGCATTTGTTAGGGAAGACCTAATGTGGGATTTATAGGGCATTAGAGCACCCATGAGACTCGGATTAGACACTTCCTTTAGGTAACTTCACCCAGTAAGAGCAGAGTGGCTGATCAGCCCAGTTAGAGTAGTTTTAACACGTAGGAAATAAGATTAGTGTAGCCCTTACATTGCTGTTATGGGGAGTCTCCTTGACATTTCGGAAGGAGGTTTGAATGACCTCACAAATGTGAAGCACTAGGGATATGCTTCTGACCTGATCCCACCAAACTAAAGTGGCCTTAGATAGGAAGTCCCCAAATATGTATATGTCTGTCTGACATCTTATGGATTAATCGTTACTAACATTAAACTAAATATGAAATATTGGAATTTGGTTTAAAAGTATTGGGTTAGGGATTATTAAATATTTTCCAAGAAGTAAAACCTCTGCCACTGATAACAGGCAATGTGAATTTACATGATACATTGATAAATAGTTTTATTAGAATAATTTTGCATGTATTTAAGCATGTAACAGAAAATTTATCACATGATGTGGTTTTGCAGATTTTATTATTATTTAGAACAGTAACAATACCCATTAAGTAAGTAATGAATAATCAGTAAGTAAAATACATAATCATTGAATAAAACAGAGATGACAAAAATTATGATGTTGGTAATCTGTCTGAATTTTGAAAGTCACTGACTTAAAGGGGAAACGACAGTGGTGTTGAAAAGATGCAGTGTGGAAAAGCCTTGGGGTACGGAAATGGAAGTAGAGAAGCACATTAAGGAAGTTTAGACAGCTGCAGTTTTGCAATGCTATGTGTAGGGACCTGGGGGTCATTTGCAGGGCTTTGGAGAACAAATAGTTTTGGTGATGTCTCAACTCTGTAATATGGCAGGGAAGCTGGAAGGGCTGAGATCTTCCAAATTACCACTCTGAAACAATACTCAGCTTAAGTGGAACAGTGACTTGATCCTCTGTTGATCTAAGTGGACTTTGTTGGGGAAGACAGGTTCTAGCTGTTTAAGGGCAGGTAACATGGAGGAATGAATGTGTGTACCTTGAGTTGTGGAAACTTCGGTCCTAAGGGTTAATGTTCAATAACTATTTACCTGACCCTACTGAATGCCCTGCCTGTTTTAAGCATAAGAGATTGAGCAGTGAAGAGAAGGGACCCATCCATATCCCTGCTCTGATGGAAATTTCATTCTGGTACCCACATCCAGGATGCCTTAACATAAATTCAGTTTGCAGTGAACTGGATTATGACTCTTAAATTATGAATGAAAGAAACTTCACTTCTCCCAAGGTAGCTTTTGTCCAGAACTGAATTTTTTCCTTCCTAAGAGTCTCTACACAAGGCTTACATTATTTCTCTTGTTTGGAATTAAACATTTAAGTGGCTTGCTTTTAATTTCAACATACTCCCTATTTTTAAAGAAATTTTAAAAGCACTTTACAGAAATACATGCTGTTCTTACAGGAAGATATTGTTTTTAGTACTTTTCATAAAAATAGCTAGTTAGTGTAGAAAATATTTCTAGTAAGATACATCTTTGACCATGCCAAGTTAGTTTAACTGTATTTTATAATCATAAAACATAGCCTTATGTTCCTTGTTTCATAGGACTGCTGTGACAAGACACAGATACCTTACTGAAGCTCAGTTATCAGTACTGAGCAAAGAACTAAAAAGAAATGCCTACTGATAAGAAGTCAGTACCATCATTCCAAATGCATTAGCTGGTCTTCAGATTACATTCGCAATGTTTGTAAGCAAACATTTGGGATATTAAAGCTTTCATGGTGAATTACTTCCTACAAAAAAAATCTGTGTGTTTTCATTGTTATGTTTTTGTTTGGTGATGATTTGAATTTAAAATGTTAGGTATCTAAATTTCATCTTTGACATAAACATGGCAAACTCCTGGACCCAGTAACTAGGATTTATTGATTGAGACTAGGGTTGTTCTCTAAGAAGAAACACTTCCCTTGAAGCAATATGGCTCTGGCTTCTTCACTGCCTGTGAAAATTTCCTGCTATTTCACTATCTTCCCATTTAAATACGCATTTTTTAAACTAGTAAAAAAAAAAAAAAAGTTTTTTTTCTAAATCAAAAATTTGTTACATGACTCTATTTAGATGAGGTATCTAGAATAGGCAAATTTATGGAGATGTAGAATAAGGTTTACTGAGGACAAAGGGAAAAAAGAAATGGGGAGTTATTTGGTGGGAAAGAGTTTCAGTTTGGGGTGATTGAAATGTTCTGGAAATGGACATGGTGATGGTTGATTATAAATGTACTTTTTTTTTCCAAGATTTTATTTATCTATTTGACAGAAACACAGCAAGAGAGGGACCAGAAGCAGGGGGACTGGGAGAGGGAGAAGCAGGCTTCCCATGAGCAGGGGGCCTGATGTGGGGCTCAATCCCAGGACCCGGGGATCATGACTTGAGCCAAAGATAGATGCTTAACGACTGAGGCCCCAGGCAACCCATAAATGTACTTAATGCCCTTAAATTGAACAATTGAACACTTAAAATAGAAAGTGATAAAATTTCATTATGTATACTTTCACCACACACACACACACACACATTACATGGACTTTGAAACCACCAACTTTGCAATGGCATCATTAAATATTTCTTAATGTGACATTGGTATCACCACATTTTAATTGCCAGCTGGCAAACATCAGGATTTGCAGCTCCATGAAAGAAAAAAAAAATCTCAATTATTTCCTGGAATCTCTCAGCCACTTTTACTATGTGGTTTTCCCCTCCTCAGACAGGCACACAATGTTCTTTCTTATCATTTAGAAGGTTAGCAAATCATCTGCTTAAAGAACTGCTTTGAGAGCACACACTTCTTGGGTTCTTGGTCTATGGGAAGAATTAAATACTCTTTCTAGTTGGATTGGGTATTGTTTCCGACCATAAGTAATGCTAGGGAAGTTCCTGAAACTGGCCCCCAGGAATGAAGATGTTTCATGAGAAGCCAACCTTTTGATAAAGAAAGCTCCAAAGAGATTTAAACCTGAAACACCAAATGTGATCATTCCTCAATTTTCTTCTTTATCCCCATAGACTCATAATTATAAAGTAAGCTTGCATATTGGTGATTTAATGCTTTTATAAATGATATGCTTAGACATCCTTCTATAAAAAATGGGCACATAAATTATTTCTGAACAGTAATATTTCCTCAAGTATTTGAAGTGGATTTACTCAAAATATGGGATTGTTTCCAAATATGAAACCTCTCTGTGACTTAAATGGGAAAGCATGTTTCACTTTGTTGTCATATTAATATATGTCTGCATCAAAAAATTCATCTCATGAATTATTAAAGAATTAACCTCAACAAGGCAAATTACAAGGAACGAATTACTGCTATTAAAGGGACAACTTGAATCAAATCAAATAGTTCTCAAGGGGCTATAACGATCTCAGAAAAAGTTCCTAAATGAAGTCATTATTTTACAGGACAGACATTAGAACAAAACTTTTCATTCGTTTGCCTACTTAAATCCTAGAGGGCTGTATTCTGGGGTGGAGCATTCACTTTTCTTAGGATACAGGGTAAACTGAAGGGAGAATATTTACAGAGCAAATAGGTGCCATGCAATAAGTACACATTGCACAGACATGACCTGCATTTGAGGGTTCCAAACTAAACAGGACATAACTTTCAGGCTAGAGTATGAAGAAAAAAACAACACGGAGAAGAAAACAATCTCTTAAAATCCTCAGTCCGTTCTGACATTTTTAGTCCTTGACATAGACTTACACAGCCTATCCTCTACAGTTCTATTCTACACCCTTTACAAATACAGACTCATTGTATCCTCCTCCTTTTATCCTATTTTATCTTGTATGGGGACACTGCTCAAGGTCACACAGAAATACCCCACAGAGTCAAGAGTCACACCCGAGCCTTCTGGCCCCAGGGTCTGTATGCTCAACTATTATACGAGGCTGCCTCCTAGGAAAACTCATGAAATGAGCTTTGTTAAGGGAATTTTACAAAGACAGGGTCTCTTTTGCTTTCTACAATTCAGGCATTGCACATTATTCTATTCTATCCCATCTTGTGCTTGAACTCAACTTTCATCTTCACATAGGATGTTTTCCTCTGTTTGAAAAGCAAGGACAGCACTGCCAACAGAGTTTACTTCAGTGGTTTATGGTAGCAGGCCTTGCTTCCAGCAGCACTAGTCAGTTAGTAAGTCAACAGGCAGGAGCTGGGCCAGGAGGTGCTCTTCCAGGAAATGTCTGGCTTTTCTCTCTCCCTTTTGTAGTTTCTCCTCACTTCCAATATATACATGTCCTGAGCTGGTCTCATCTGTAAAATGACAAGTCGGCCATCACTCAGTGGGAGAACAACCTGCATTCCACACAAAGTTTTCCCCATGTATGAATTCAGAGGGAAAGATTCTACATTAATCCTTCCTTTTTTCTAATCCTATAACTCATATTGTATGATTTCTCCCTCATTACTTGCACAAGAGTCACCATCAAGGCTACAGATCATGTTAGTGCCTTAAAAGCTGACTTCACAGAAAATGGTTAATTTCTTAGGATTTTGGCATCTGTCAAGGGCTTTAGTGAGCTTAATCCTTTTTTTTTTTTTAAAGATTTTATTTATTTATTTGACAGAGAGAGAGATCACAAATAGGCAGAGAGGCAGGCAGAGAGGGGAGGAAGCAGGCTCCCTGCGGAGCAGAGAGCCCAATGCGGGGCTCGATCCCAGGACCCTGAGATCATGACCTGAGCCAAAGGCAGAGGCTTAATCCACTGAGCCACCCAGGCGCCCCAGCTTAATCCTTTTTGTTTGATGCTTTTTCGCATTTATAGAATGTTCTCCCAGAGATAAAGATGGGCGCAAAGAAAGTTACTCTCCCTGCCTTTGCTCACAGAACAAAGCCACTGGTCAGGATGGCTGGCAACGGTGAGTGGAGTTCATGGCTTCTGGAAGCCTCAGCTCTGTGCTTTTAAAAATTGTTTACGAGGGGATGCCTGACTGGCCCAGTTGGTAGAACGTGTGACTCTTGATCTCTCCTGGTTGTGCGTTCCAGCCTCACATTGGGTGAAGAGATCACTTAAAAAAAAAATCTTTAGGGGCACCTGGGTGGCTCAGTGGGTTAAGTCTCTGCCTTCGGCTCAGGTCATGATCTCAGGGTCCTGGGATCGAGCCCCGCATTGGGCTCTCTGCTCAGGGAGAGCCTGCTTCCCCTTCTCTCTCTGCCTGCTACTCTCCTACTTCTGATCTCTCTCTGTCAAATAAATAAGATCTTTTTAAAAAAATCAAAAATAATAAAATAAAATCTTTAAAAAAGCACTGATGATGAGAATGGACTATGATAGCACCTAAATGATAGGGTTATCATGAGTCTTAATTGAGATAATGCCTTTGAAGAATCTTAATTGAGATAATGCCTTTGAAGAACAGTGCCTGGTACAGGATGGGTGCTCCAAATCTTTGTCTTTAATATATCACATCCCCTTCCTGGCCAGTGGGCCCGTTTCACTGTGTCCATCTTCCTGTTACTATGATATTAATACATCAGCACTAAAGCAATACCTCCCTTACCGGTTTCCTTGATTCTACCCTCACCATCTTGTGTGAAGTTGCTAGATTTTATTTGCTAAAATAAAACTTTTATCATGCTATTACTTCACTCAGATACCTTTGATAATATCCAGCTTCTGGCACATCAGTTGGCAAATATTAGTCAGCAAATGTATTTGGTGAACAAAAAAACATACAAGTGCCCTATGGGAAACTTTTCACAAACCCTACCCTCCTTTCTTACCTTATCTCCTGCTGGTGATTACCACACACAGGGAACATTCACTTACTGTGTGACTTCAACATGTCAGGTACCATGGCAGTTGTTGAATATTCAAGGGTAATAAAAGGGCTCATGGTTTCTTTGAAGGAAAACACCCATTTAAGCCGCATTGACTTATTTATTGTCTTTTGCCTCTCATTGCCAAGATTTTGATAGCTCTGTTCTGCCAGACTAAAAAGCTATCTCTTTTCTTTCACATTCTTTTTATCCCTCAGGATTCAGCAGCTCAAATTGTACCTTGTTCTCCATAAACACTTACTTAACTATCCATGTGTAAAATGATCTCTCCCCTATCCCCCCGCTCCCTTTCTAAGACAATTATTTTTAATTATATCATGCTTTACTTTGGCTAGGAATTATAGTTATATAACATTATGAATTTCTTGGCATGAAAACTCTAAAATGCTATTGTATATATTATATAACACATATATTTGTTATATAACAATATAACAATGATATATATAATATATATCATTATTGTATTATATAACATATTATATATAACATATAACATAAATACAAATAAATAAACATACATTAAACCTATTACTATATCATGTATGTATGTGTGTGTGTGTGTGTGTGTGTGTGTGTGTATATATATATATATGGTTTATGCCTTGCCTTATCTCCTTACTCATGTGAGTTCATTAAGGTCATGCCTTTCGCATTGTACTTTTTATTTCTTAGTATCTTCCATTGTGCTTAATATTAATATTTTCTCACATAGTGATTCCTCAGTTAGTATTTGCTGGTTGATTGACAAGGTACTGGAAATTTCCTTGTATTTAATAGAGAGTTATGTTCTTTGCCCACTCTACTAGATATTCAATAAACATTGCCTTGTTGTCCCAGTACAAATTGATCAACTCAGGAAAAGAATAAAAATCTCTTGAGTGTTATTGATAAAAGAGATGCTCCTGAGCATTCAAGAGGAGAGGCAGAGAATTAAGGAACTGAGTACCTCCCTGTGGTGAAAGAGAAGCACCTTCGCCCTGCATCAGTTTAGAACTTACCCTGTCCTCGTCTCTATTCCCAGAGTAGAGGTTCTTCACCTGGAGTCTCTGGCTCTTTTCAAAACCCATGAATGCGTTGGAGCAGGACTTGGAACCCAGTGAAATGTTATGCGTAAAGAAGGGCAGAGAGTCTGCCTACTTGTGATCTCTCTCTGTCAAATAAATAAATAAAATCTTTAAAAAAAAAAAAAAAAAAAGAAGGGCAGAGAGTAATTTAGCGAGTACAAAGAGAATGTTTAAACTCAAACTTACCTAACTGCAACGTCCTTGCTTTTCTGACTCTATCATGGCTTAGGTGAGTTCTAGCATCTTGGGCTAGGGAAAGGGTGCGCTCTGGTTACCGGACTGGAGTTTCTGAGGAAACTTCTGCAACAACACCGCCACAGGTGTGACAGCAACAGAAGCAACAAGCAACACTCACGTGCTACTTGATATGTGTCAGGCACGATTCTAAGCGCTGTATGTCTTAACCTATTTGAAACCTCTCCACAAATCTATGAAGTACGTGATTCTATGCTTACACACATTTTATAGATTTAAAACCTGAGGGACAGAGAGGTTAAGTTATTTATACAAACGCATGTAAATGGAACACAGTGATGATGGGTCAGGGAAGAGGAGGCTTGTGGGAAAGAAAGATGCTAACGGAATAGTTTTCTACTACCAGATTGGGTTTCAAGCCACCCTGTGTTCAAGGCTGCCTTGAATTGCACCTGAACCTACTTTCTTGGCTAAAAGAGAAAATCTGTCTGGGGTAGCAAAATAAAGAGCCAGACAACCCATTCCAGCCTCTGACCTGACTTTGAAGAGTCAGTCTAAGAATAAACCAGTCATATCAGGTTTGTGAAGATAATCACTTGCTTCCAGACCTCTTAGAAAATAAAAGGGTGTCTGAGGAGACCTTTCTAAACTCTGGCATTCTTCACATCTTTAATATACAGGTACAATTTAAATCACTTTTATTTGATGTTGGTGAGAAAGAGTGACTAGCCTTGAAATGAACTTTGACAACATGGAGAATATAGTTACCCTGCTAACTAGTGGGTTGTCAGTAGAAATCATAGTTTAAGTGGTTTTAACAGCAGATGTGGTATGTGCTCTGAATTTGAATATTTCAAATATCTATAAGTCAGCCAAGGTTTGAGTGAACCCTACCCCCAAACATTCCAAGCCAGGATAAATTTCAGCAGCCTCTGCACAATCACTGCTTCTAGCCTCAAAAGTATTCCATTTCACACTAGAATTACAAGAGACCTGGGTTCTGTTCATAGCCTCATGGCATCTTTGTGATTTAGCTGCATATGACTTGGTTGTGTCTTAGTGTCTCTACCTAAAAGTGGGTGTGACAATGTATACAACTTAGCATCCAGTTAAACGGATTTTAAATAAGATGAGGTTTGGTAAAATCCTTGGGATTTTGGAGGCGAACTTCTTCTTAAATTAGAACAAAATGGAAATGCATGTTCTTGCACAAATGTGACATGTAAAAAGAATTGTAACTTGGTCACAGTTTTTAAACTAGTCTGCAAAGACATGTTATCCAAGAAATTTTGCTAGTTAATTTTCTTTATTAAGAGCTTGGTCTTTCTTAAAATCTAGTACAATAACGGAAGACTAGAATAGTTGCAAGAAGATTGGGTGTTAGTTTCTGTTGTGCTTCTTACCAGCACCATGAACTTGGGCAGATCATCAGACTTGCATTTACTCATCTGTAAAATGGAAATAGTAAAAATGATTTCCCTTGCTGTTCTCAAAGGATTGCTATGACATACATCAGAAAACAATAAAAGCGAACATTTATGGAGAGCTTAATTTATTGGGCCATGCTCTGAGTTCTGTGCTTTATATACTGCTTCATTTCATCTTCTCTCCAATATTTTAAGGTAGGTCATAATTTTTACCTATCATCCAGATATGGGAACTGAGACTCAGAGAGATTCAGTATGTTGTCGTACTATCAGAGGAAGAAAACCCAGATGTAAATGGCAACCAAAATGACTCTGCTTTATGAAAGTAAGATGATCTACGTATTAAGATAATGTGTCTTCTTTTCCTTTTCCTTTCCTACTTCTTCTTCCACTTTCTCCTTCATACCCTTATCCCCCACCCCTTTCTCTCTCTTCGGTGACAATTATTGCCATTACTCATCATATACACTATGGTAGGGTTGGGTTTTGATAAGGAGCAAACCGGGGCTGGGCAAAACAATAATTATGGTGAGATCTAGAGCCAATGTTCTGACTGTCTTTATGTGGTCATTCACCAAGGGTTTCTTAAGAATTTACTATATACCATGACTGTGCTGGGTGCAGGGACTCTACAAATGAAAATGGTGCACTTCCTACCTTGGGGGTGACACACGTCTGTCAACAGCTATTACATGAAGAAGAAGGGATTGCATGTCATATGAAAGAAATGGATGCAAGAGGAATTCAAGAGCAAAACATAATTAAGTCCACGTAAGGGCATGGATTTTGCACCAAAGTCCAGGGAAAATAATACTTGTTTTTTTTTTTTTTTTTTCCTAAAAGATCGGAATAATTGGGAATGTGGTTATTCCAATGTCAAAGAGAGGAGGTGTGGGGTAAGACATTACAAAATTAGGGAGGTGGGTCTTGGGAAATAATGTAAAATATCACCCCCTCCCCTCCTGCAAATACCCACTCCAAAATTTAATTCCTTCAAGCGTCATCAAGGCAAAAGTATTCACTGTAGAACTGGCTACGTGGATGGCTAGAGAAGGGAAAGGGAAGGTGGAGGATGGGAGGGCTATCCTCTCATGTTTCACAGATGTTGATTTCAAGTTTCCACCTGGTGACAACAGCCTACGGGCCAGGGCATAAAGATACAAGTCAAAACACAGAGACACACAGGGAGAGAATTAAACAGCATCCAGCCAGGGAATTACAAAAACTCATAAAAGCTTTCCAGTGGCTAAATAAATATCATTCCTTGTGTTTACACTTTCTTTTTTCTATTTACTGAAATTTGAAAAGAGCCATAGACTCTGTTGCCTTTTCAAAGTTCTGGATTATATAAAAGCAGAGTCCATGAAAATCAAAATTTTCATATGCAGGCTAAATTAAAAAGTTACCAATTTCTAGTATCTACGTGTTTTATTTAGAAAAATAAGAAACCCAATCGCTAGTAAATGACAAGAAAGATTGTAAACTCCGAGTAATGAAATAATAATAATAATAATAGCAGCAAAAGTGACATTTTTCTCATATAAAACCATGACTTTCCTCCAGGACGCTTTAGAAATACGTTCGAAATACGTAGAAAAGTTCCATGGCAGAGTACTTGAATTTGCACAAACAGCCCAGGGCAAGTAAGAATCTGAAAGAGTATTTTCCTATAAAACTACTCATGTATTTCTGCAGACCACATTCAAAATAACCACAAGATTAATTTTGTTCCATTTGCCAGATTTGCACATCACGAAAGCCAGAAAAACTGTCATTTCGGAAGTCTAAATGTTACTTACAAACAAGACTAGAAAGGGTGGCTAGTGCTGTAAGACTGGGGGGTGGGGAAGCAAACCCTTTCGTTACAAGGTTTTCGGGAAATGCATCGACACAATAAAACAAATTTCAAATCAAGTTGCCCCTCTATACCACATAAGCAGTTTAGAATCTTAAGCAGATGCCAAAGGAATAAAGCAAACGGGGAGAAAAAAGGCCGATAAACTTTCTGGCAGCAATACAAGACACATATCATTACCATATGATCTAATGTGGGTGTCAGCCGGATTGTGTTCATTGAGGGAAACCTTATTTTTTAACTGTGCTATGGAGTAGAAGCAGGAGGTTTGCAACCTAGTGACAGTCACAGAGCAGCACCTACCCCCTCCTCCTTTCCACACCTGCAAACTCTTTTGCTTGGGCTGAATATTTAGTGTAATTACATCTCAGCTTTGAGGGCTCCTGTGGCAAATCCCTGGATTAAAAGGTATGGTTTTCAATAATTGTCCTGAACTCTGCTACAGACTAATAAAACTTTGATCAAGTTGAGAGCAGAAGGAATTATTTGGGGAGAGAAAGGAAAGAAAGAAAAAAAAAATCATGCTAAACTTTTGATAATCTTTATGTAGTGTTTTAAACAAGTATTACTTGAAGACAAAATTGAAATATTTGGTAAAATGTTGAATGCATTGTTTTAGTTCTTTCTGTTCTTGCAAGGATATTTATTAAAAAAATACTATAACCTAACACCATGACTGTCTATATTGATATATTCTGTATTTGTACTAATGAAATGTTTTACCTCTTTAGAAAGTATTTATATTTTAGATCAGCATACTCTTTGTAGTTGAGATATATATATATATATATATATATATATATATATATATCTTTTTAAGGGATTTAGTTCCCTCCTGAATTCTTGATATTTTCAGAACTTTTAAAAACTCAAGAGATGTGAACTCTTGTGCTTAGCTGCAGAAGTCAAATAAATGTATATTTCTGCAACCTAGAAAAGAATAGAAATTATCACCAGAGAGGTGAAAAGAAACACTGAAAATACTTATGCTGCTTTTTGAAGATAATCTCACAGTTAGCTACATAATTTCTTACAGAGAAAGAAAAAACCCAGCCAGTATTTTCAATGCAAATGAAATTTTATTGTAAGGTACATCACTTGAAAAGGAGGGTGTAGGTTATTTTCTTGCTAATTTCCAAACAGGGTAACACAGTGACCACTGGCTAAGTGGGCTCCCAGTGACATAAATTCCTGTGGCTTTTTCTTTTCCTATTGCTATTTTGACCAGAAAAAGAACCAAATGCTTCCTATAGCAGTCCTTATCGATAAATGCCATTTTTATTGTCTATTTTTAAATTATTTCCATTATTATTGAGGTTTTTCATGCACCTAGTGCTGGGGAATTTTTATTTTGCTCTGTAGTTACAGTTTTACTTATCTCCTGAGGGTTAAATTTTGATTTTGAAAGTCATACCAAAGACATAAATGATATCCTACAAATGTTGAACTGAATGATATAGTTAATTTAATGAGCTGAAGCAGTTTAAGGAGCCAGAAATTACTATTTTTGTTGAAACACTTCTAAACTGTGGGGACTAGCTTTAGTGGACTAGTGACATTATGCTTAGCAATTAGCATCTAAGAAGGAGTTCTATTTTTTTAGAATGCTTAAAACAATCTCAATGAAATTTGGACAGTATATTGTCTCATAATCTCCTTGGTTTCTGCAAGGGCATCAGCTCTTTTTTGTTTATTTTTCTTATATACTAAAGAAGGAAGGAAATGATTAAGAAATTATTAATATCAACAGTCCCCATTAATTGTTTTAAGATGCTGGGTCTTCAAGTATGATGACACTAATTTAAAAGAAATCATCTCTTGGGGGAATCTGTATAAAGTTTCTGGACGTATTATTCTTCTCCAGGACATTCAGGGTTAAAATGTACGCGCGCGCGCGCGCACACACACACACATACACACACACGTGCTTCCAAGTGATATAAAATAAGAAATGGAAGCTATAAACTCCCTGCTTGTGTTCAGCTTTAAATCAAGAAAAATATTGTGCAGAGAATTTGCACAACTTTAACAAGAGTAAACACATATAAATGATGATATTCCTCTGAGCTAGCGTTCAAGATTTCCTTTTTGGGGTTGGTGAAACAACAGGGCATTTTCTGTTCTGGAGAAAAGATCAAAAAAGGACATCTGCATTCATTCTCGTTGCGATTTATTAAATCTGCAATTACTTTGCTTCATTTTTCTTCTAAAATTGTAAGATATTAAGTATGCAAGCCTAGCAAACCATGGTAAACGGTAAACATTACATTTTAATGTGAAACAGACAGAAACCACTCTCTTAGATTGAGTCCAAGGGAACACTGCCAAAACAATAGGGTCTCCGTTAAAAGGCTGTGCAGTTACTGAGTGGGAACGTGCTCCCAGAGAAAACCTGATACTGAACTTAAAGGGGCAGTGTGAATAATAATCTTTGCGGTATTTTTTAAATGAGAAGCCACATGCCCATACTGCATATTTACTGCCTTACACATATCTCGCTAATAAATATAAGCTGAAGAACAAAAGTGCAAGAAATCCAAAAACATTTTTTTTTCCTTCTCTAGTGCATCTAGCCAAGAATTTCCAGAAGTTATGTAGATAGATACATGGAGGTCAGGGCATCCAAAGTGGTGTGTTTTTTTGTCTTTGTTTTTTGGTTTTGTTGTTTTTGTTGCATGTGTGACAATTGGCTGATGACTAAAAATCATTTTTTTAAGTCTGGTGATGAATGGGCAGCTTTAATATGATGCTTATAAGTGTACGTTTCAAAGTAGATGTGTGGGAACTAAAGGTAACATCTGCTGTGTGTTTTGGGAATCCTTAGAACAGTTTCCACAGGGTTTTAAAACATATAAAGTAAGAAATAACCCGCTTGTTCTCTACATGATCAACTACTCTTTGTTATTCAGATCTATGTAGTTCCCTCCGGCCAGCTGAACACCAACTCAAAGACAGATGTACGTATGTAAATGCTTATCAAATGAAAGGATAAATATGATATGGATTTGTCAAAACCGTACTTCTGTTTGTTTACAAAATCACCCTCTAGGTAAAACCAGATACATGTAAGTCCTATAAAAATTAGGATTTCCCATATATGTTTGCTGCTTCAATAAAAAATGATCTGTTTGAGAAACTGGCCCCTAGATTTATTTTAAAAATGAATTGTGCTTCCGCCAAATTAAGGTTTTCCATTTGTTACCTTTCTCAGGCTAGAAACTTGATATTGAAAAAAAAATAAGTTTGTGTTTTAAGAAATCAGACCCACTGGTTGCCTGGAACAAACTGAATAACTTGTATTGTTAATAAATTGATGGTCAATTGAGTCATTTATGGGCAAAATGTTGTGCAAGGCCTGGGTACAGAACAAAGAATAATAAGACACGCCCTGAAGGAGTACATCTTCTAGTTGGGGGGACAGACCAAGCATGCAAAACAAATTACATTATAATGTGATAAGTTCTTTAAAAGAGGTAAGAGCAACGTGCTTTGGGGCACAGAAGAGGGAGGAAGCAGTGTCCTGCCTGGATGAGCCAGGGAATCCACAAGGGAAGTCCATTATCATTTTCAGTATTTACAGCCATCTTGCAAGGTAGGTATTTTAAATGGCACTTAGCTTTGAGTGGCAGGGTTGAGGTGGGGACTGGAGGAGAGAGAGGAGATGGAGAGAAACTGGGCTTGAAACATTGGTACCAAATTACGAATGGTCTCACAGGCCACAGAGGGGATGTAGACCTTATTGGCAAGCCTTGAAAAGTCAACAAGGAGTTTTCCACAGAATAGGAAGGCAATGAAATCTAATTCTCAGAATGTAACTTGAGCAGCAGAGTGGAGGAAGACCTGGAGTAGAAGAAATATTCAAGGCTGAGACCATTTGGAAGTTCTTGTGATAGTTTGGAGAGTGATGAGAAAGTTCTGGACCAAGATAAATACAGTGGGATGGGGAGATGAGATTGGTTTCCAGAGAGATTTCTGACACAGGAATTGAAGATCTCTCATGTTGATAGACCAAATTTTATTTGACTGTGGCCTGACTTGTGTTGAGTGAGCCCTGAGAATTCCAATAGGGTTTATCATCCTAACAAGTTTGCAAATGATGTAAATATATAATATACTGTCTCAATCCGGACCCCAAGTTCAAGCAGGCAGATTCAAATTTCATTCAAATTTCTTTTCCTAAGTAAAGAGCTGTACATAATCTGTTACGTACCTTTCAAATACATTTCAGTGTTCTGCTTCCTAACAAGAAATGAAAGGTTTTTTGTTGTTGTTGTTTTTGTTATACACACACACACACACACACACACACACACACACACACACACACACATATATATATATATATACACTTTACACTCACTCTACTGTGGGGTGTTTTAGAAGATAATGTAGTACCCAGGTTTTGCAACTCTTCTAAACCTTTCGTTTGTTTCCTAGGTTCCTTGGCTGTGAAAATACATGAGATAAATCATGAAGACCACCATCATCTTCCTCCTGCTTGCACAAGTTTCCTGGGCCGGGCCGTTCCAACAGAGAGGCTTATTTGACTTTATGCTAGAAGATGAGGCTTCTGGGATAGGCCCGGAAGAGCACGCTCCTATGGAGCCTGACCTAGATCTTCTGGGACCTGTGTGTCCCTTCCGCTGTCAGTGTCACCTGCGAGTTGTCCAGTGTTCTGATCTGGGTGAGTAGGTGCGGGCTCTTTCTACCTGTCTTGTTTCATTCACAGGAATGGCTTCCTGGAGAGGTTAGCATTTTCCCTTTCCATCTCCGCAGTTCCAAATGTGAGAGACAGCGCCACCTATGGAGAAGTGCAGGAAGCTGGCTAGCATAGAAAGAAGGAGCTCTGAAGTTAGGAGACCTTTTTTTTCCTTTTTAAATTGGGACTCCATCACCTTTGCAAATCACTTTAAAAAAAAAAAAAATCTTTCTGAACCTCACGGTCCCATTTCTGTAAAATAAAATTTTGAGCTAAATAATGTCTCCTGTTCCACGATTCCAAAGGGATGACTTATTTTAATTCTGTGATTTGCTTTCAAGAAATGTTAGATGTTAAAACCTGGGTGATGCCTCTCTACTCTTGCCTTAGCCCAGATAACAGAGTTTGAACATTACTAAATTGTAAAGTATGCAGAGTTATCAGAAGCAAAACAAGTAAAGTTTTAGAACATAACATTATCTTTCAAGTACCAAAATACTCCCTTAATCTCTGGGTCTTGGTTTTGCCTTTGCCTTTGCCTTTGGCATTTTGTAATCTAGCTGTTTATATTCTTTAGAAAGTTTCAAAAGCAATCTTTACAACTAAGATTTGGTGTAAATATTCAATATAATCACAGGACATTTATCTTTAGCCTAACACTGTATATAGCTTGATTTATCACATTTGAAGAAAAATCTGGTCTGGGAATTCCAAGAGCAATATATTCAAAAGATAAATCTCCAGAAAGTTTGAGGCCCCAGCAGATGGGCCAAAGGGAATGAATATAGTTGACATGACAGTTGATTTGCATCTCTCTCTCTCTCTCTCTCTTGTTTTGGTTCATTTTCTTATAAGGGGGAAAAAAAAAAAAAGAACAAAAAATCCTCACAGAATGACTCTGTCATGGTGTAATTCCTAACGGAAGAAACTCCATAGTGTAGTAGGGCACTTCTTCTTCTTCCTCCTCTTCTCCTTCTTCTTCTTCTTCTTCTTCTTCTTCTTCTTCTTCTTCTTCTTCTTCTTCTTCTTCTTCTTCTTCTTTAGTAGGGTACTTCTTTTGGGAACCCCATATCTATTCAGAACATGGTCTCTCTAGCAGTATTTTATAGGAAAATTTGCCACTAACCTCTACAGTTGGAATAAACTACATGCTGAAACCCAGGAAAACATAAATCATGTTAGATAGTAACAACTCAAAATCAAACATTCAGGACAGCTTTTTAAATGCAGACATATTGTATAGCCATTTAACACCAGGGTGGGGGAAAGTGTGTAGAAAGGCTTTAAAAAGGCTACAGGATAATTTCACTGGATTCATTCATTCATTCAGCAAATATATTCAGATCCCACAATGGGTCAGATCTCTTTTAGGTCCTGGCAAGGAAGGAGTGAGGAAGACAATTATGGTCCTTGTTTTTTCAGTCTGATATGATATTGGCGGTGAATATTTCTCTTTTGAATTGTATATTTGCTACAAGGGGGATTAGATCACTCTCAAGTTCTACAGAAACTGTTGTAAGCATCTGGACATTACCTGCATTGCTAGTATAGGCAAGAGAATCATGAAGTTGAAAATATCTGCACTTTGGAATCACCATATGATGGATAGACTAGGGGAAAACTTAAAAAAAATTATTAAAATGGCCAAGTTCCTAAGAAATGTGAATCCAGTTAAATCTCATTTTGCCTCTGGAAACAAGGTTAAAGGGATCCATGATTATTTCCACCATATATATTGCCAACAATGACCAGCTGATATTTTTAAGGAGGAAAGAGTTGTCCAGTCACTTCATTGGTTTTATTTTCCATAAATATAGTTTGCTCACATAATAAATAGCTTATAAAACTTGAGTCTGATGAAAGCCTATGAAATAGTTTTCCAGTTGAGTCTCATAAAAAAGGCCTAAGCCTATTGCTCAAAACTAAACAGAAAAATCCAGTCTCCAGAAACGTCGAGTTCATTGACTTGGGTGTCTCATAACTTGGTTTCCTTGATGTCCTTGTTATTATTTTGTTTCATTTATTTTGTGTTGTTTTGGGATGAGGACGTTTTCTACATGTTACTTTTTAATCTAAGAGCCCAGAGTACACAGCATTCCTTGAAAAGGCTGACTGACCTTATATACCAAGGACATAGCGAAGATTATACTAATGATTCGTTTTGGGAAACCCTACCGCATGAAGGGAACTGAGTTCCCATGAGCAGTAGTCTCATCTAAGTTACTTTTTGTTTTTATTAAATTCATATTTAAATATATTATGGAAGGTTTTGATCGGATATTTCTAAAACAGAAAATACATCTTGAAAAGGAAGAACAATCTGTTCGTCTTTAAAGAAAACACTCTATTGACACTCTCCACTACCATCAAACTTCTCACTCTATGTTCTTGGCATTCTTCGGAGCCTCGACATCTTCGTCTGAAGAAAGATCACAGCCAGCCTTAGAGATTCTATTTTTTGTGTGTGGTGCCTGGCTCATAGTGGCTTAACATATATTTTCTATGTGATGACTGTATGGAGTAAAAGGTGGAAGATATGTAGAAAAAAACAAGGAAGGAGAAATAGTCAATCTTATTCATCATGAAGACATGCAGTTTATTTTTTTTGTTTTTGTTTTTAGCTATTTAGTGGTCTGAACATGAAACTTGAGTTATTTTAATAGAGAAGAAAATGTTATGCATTTTGGGATGAGAAAAGTGAATGCTTATCCTTATCAAGGGTTAATGTTTTATTAAGGATTTTCCTTGCCAGAGCTTTTAATGAGCAGAGGGGAGCTACAGAGTTGAAGGACAGTAGTCCTTTGCTGTCTTATAACTACACAATATTTAATAAAAGCAAACATTTCTTACTAAAATGTTTGACTATTTTTGCTACTAAGAAGTATTTTTGGCAAAGTTAAACAACATCAAATTTTTAAGCCGTTCTACATCAAAGCTAAGAAGTAAAAACTGTGAAATTGGAATTGAAAAATTAGCCCATAGGAAAATTTGAGGTGTTCAAGAAGATACAGACTGTTTTAGTCGTCCTCATTCCAATTTATCAGAATAGCATTGTGTATGTTTTTCTCTAGCATGGGGGATTGAGAAAATAAACATATTTTCACCTGTCAAAGAAAGTAATGAATACTCCATAGATACTAGCCAAGTTGTTTGGCTGAATTTGTTATAATTTAAATTGCTGTTTGAGCCAGAACTGAATGAGATCCCTGTCTTCTCTATCTCTCTCTCTTTTTTTAAAATCTATCCTCTTGAGACAAAAAGCAATTTCCTCTTAAATGTAGAAATTACAAAACAAATAAATGTGACATTAATAAATTCAACAATCTATGGGTTACCTTAAAATAATAATCCTACAATGTAAGTCATTCTTGTCAAATATTTTTGAAGTGTCTTAATATTGATCTTGTGAGTGAATGATGTTTTGTGTACTGTTTTGAAGGAAAACAGTTCTCTTAGTTAGATGTGTACTCTTTGGCTCAAGTGTTACTAGGTAACCATTCATCTTTGGCTCAAGTGTTACCAGGTAGCATTATCTTGTACCGACTTCCATCTTGTTGCTAAAAGGCAGATCAACCCTGGTAGATGAAATAAGCCAAAGCATTGTTTTTTTACTATTCTTCCAAATTAAAGTAATAGTTATTGATACATTTCTTTAAGCCTCTGCCTTCAGCTCGGGTCATGATCTCCAGGTCCTGGGATTGAGCCCCGCATCAGGCTCCTTGCTCAGTGGGGAGCCTGCTTCCCTCTCTCTCTCCCTCTCTCTCTCCCTCTCTCTGCCTGCCTCTCCACCTACTTGTGATCTCTGTCTGTCAAATAAGTAAATAAAATCTAAAAAAAATTTCTTTTAAAGATTTATTTGAGGAGACAGAGAGTAGGGGGAAAGACAGAGGGAGAGAGAGAGCGAGAATCCTCAAGCAGACTCTATGCTAAACTTGGAGCCCAGTGCAGAGCTCATTCTCAAGACCCTTGAGATCATGACCTGAGCTGAAATCAAGACTCGGATGCTTAACCTGCTGAGCCACCCAGGAGCCCCTTGATGCATTTCTTATAAGCAAATTTCAAAAGAATTTAAATAGCTTTTAAAATGATTTAATAGTTGCAAGAATTTGGGTTTTGCAGTTCAATGCTTCTGAACTCAAGTCCTGCTTTACATTGAAACTTTCATTGGATAAATGGGAATATATCACATTTCATTAGGTAAGAATAGAAAATATTGATAAGAATGTGTACCAACCATACTGTTCTATTTAGTTTACCATTTCAGACCAAGTTGACTAGTGACATGAGGCTATTCCTCATAATGTTCTTTTATTTTTCTTTGAAACCAAGAATCTCTGAGAAGTGGATGGCCTGGAGGGCTGAACACAAAGTAGCACCTTCTTTCCCCTCCCTCCTGAATAGGACCACATCCCCTCCAAGTATCAATAGACACGTATTAGAAAATCGTACAATTATCAAGCAATTCAGCCTTCTTCAAAGACCATTCCTTTGAACAAAATGGGTTAGGTGAAGTAGAGAACAGTGAAATATTTGTATATTTTATAATCATAAATGATTCACAACCCACATATTTGGCTCTCCAGAGATGATGTTGGAAGATGTAACATTTTATTTTGCCATGTAAAAGCAGTGCAAATCACTACTGGTTCCTAAAATGTACTTCATATGGCAAAGGATATTTTAGATTTAAAAATGCCTTAACAAAAAAAAAAAAAAGAAAGAAAGAAAGAAAGAGAAAGAAAAACCCACAGCCCTTTACACTGCTTAGAGTTAGTTTTCTTCTTTTTAATCATTTTGCTTCAACTGGTGAAAATTTTGTCAGTAGCCACCCCTTGGGACATACATGCGATAGATTATTTTTTATCTGGGGAAACTGGTTTTCCAGAAGCAGATTTTATATGTGAGGTAAATGAACTATTAGACTTCCTCTGTGAAATCAACTCTGAAGAATAAATTAGGGCTATTTTGTAGAGGGGCAGAGAGAATGCTGGAAGCTCAGTTGCTTTTGTAGTTTATATCTGGCTCTGCCGCAGCAGGGGCGTAGGGTGACCCTCATTAGGAGTCTCAGATGCATCAAAATGGTGTGCCTAAGACGTAGCACGGGAAGGAGGCTGTGCGCAGAGCATGCCCAGTGGGTTGCCTAAATTCATATTGGGTAAGGTGGAGCATGGCAGATCGTTAGATGCAGCAGGAAGAATTCTCATGTGACCCAGATGGCCAATGTTCCTGACACCAGGGGTTAAAGATGGGGAGGAAGAAGAGAGGAGTCCGAGAAAGCCAAAGGAAGCATCTGTCTTCTTGACCTGACTGAGAACTGACATATCCCTGGTTTCCTTCTCAGTCCCAGGAGGGAGAGATCCCAGCTGTGTGGGATCAAGGCATTTAATCAGACTGCAGCTGTGAGGCATTCACTTCTGGAAGATCCTCCTGGCTCCAGGAGACAGGATGGGGACAGGTTGCGAGAATATCAGTTCCCTGGGTAAAAGAAATGCAGGAGACCTTCTAATCTGAACTTTTCTCCTTCAAAGAATAGCAAGAAGATTATATATTTCCTTTAAAAATAAGGATAAAGAAGAATTAATCCAGTTTTCAATCCAGCCTTAGTAAAAGGAGGAAGCCCTCTAGCAACTACACTATGACACTCAGGATTCAATAAAGCCTTGACTTAGTCTGCAGATTGCTTTGTGGCAATCTCTGCAGCTTGTCTACATCTGTGTGTTCCTTGTAATCCATATTTGCCTTGATTATTCTGTATTAATCAAATATATATTATATAATAGTGATTCAGTATATTTTATTTATCTATGTATGCATTTACTTTCTCTACCAGAAGGGAAGCATAGTGAGAACTTATTTTTGTATATCCTCTACTCAATAAAATACCTTCTACTTGGTGGATAGTCCAACATCAATAAATGTCTGATGAGGAAGTGAACATATCCGGGACCTAGTGTTGGATGAGTGCATAGTTCTACAACTTCCTCATTCTGTCAAGCTGGAAAAAGGAGGGAACATGGCTAAGTGGGAATTAAGGGTCATGGAGCTATGGTACACAGCATTTTTGCTCTTCTTTGTTTATTCATTTGTTTTGTTTTGAGGGTGACCATATGTAGAACCAGGAAGGTTAAACCTTCCTTGGATTTATTTGAAAAAAGAATCAAATTGAAGGGGGGAAAATTCCTATTTTTGAAAGCTGATCCAACTGCTACCACAATCAAATTGCCATTTTTAAGAGGGAAATAGTGGAACATGCCTGCCTTGAATAGAGGAAAGGTTTTTGATGGAGCTGGGGCTCCAACATGTCATGTCACGTGCAAAAGCTGAAGTGTATCACCATTGTCCTAATTATTAAATTGAAAACAGCATTATAAAAATATTATTGGAAACCAACAAGAATAAATCTTGGATTTTGGACCCCTGCCACAGAGCAGGGGGGGAAAAAACAGCATCATGTCTTAGGACAACCTGGCCTTTGTCCAACATGATGTTTACCAGATTGTTGACATTTGCTAGCAGAACCATGCTATTCATCACTGGGACAACTTGAAAAACAAAAGTACAATTCTCAATAGACTTTATTTCAGGAATGCTTTTCTGGTAACATCTTAAGTAGAATTTTATTTACTTCAATAAATAACCCTATTTTAAAGAATATAAATTTCCATTTATGGAATTTGGGGGAACAAATAAATAATTCAGACTAGCCTTGGAAATAATGCATTTAAATGGAAAATATAGAATTATATTAAAGGATGCTCACTGAAAAATAATTACATTTAGAAAACCACTCTGCTCCTGTTACAATTGCTGAATTCATTCTATCTTAAAACTTGGCGACTTAAAAAGATAATCTTATTTTGCTCATTATTTAAGTACAGGAAATTTGAGCAGATCTCAGAAAGGCTGTTCTCACTTTGGGTCTCACAGGCATCGCAGTCAAGTGTTGGCTGGGGCCATGGCCATGGGGAGTCTAGCCTAGGCTCCACACCCAAGACAGCTCACTCTTGTAGCTGGAGTTGGTGCTGCTGTTCCCTGTGAGCTCAGCTGTTCTGTCAGCTGGAGTGTTTCACGTGGCCTCTGCAGCAGGGTGGTCTCAGCTTACACAGGCTTTTTTACATAGCCCTTAGCCCCTGGCTGCCCCCCAGAGCAAGTGTCCCAGAAGAACTGGGTAGCAGTTGTACAACCTTTTCTGACCTGGACTCCGAAGTAATGCTGTGTGTCTCTTCTGGCCCATTCTATTAGGTCATAGAGACATTATATCCCAGATTCCACAAGAGGAGAATTTGACCTCATCTTTTGGTGGGGTTGGGACTAGTTTGTATTGAATATTGGGACCAGGATGGGAGATACAATTAATGCCATCTTTGGAAAATGCAATCATCTCCATATGTATATAAAATGGATTTTATACATTTGTAATGAGAAACACAGGCATAAATTGTGTAATATCTAGAAGGTCCACAGGTATTACACATCCCTATGAAGGTCATTATTTAACAGTTGCAAACTACTTAAGAGGTCAAATCAATTATATGCACATTAATTTACAACTTTATTTCATAGTTACTTAAACTTTTTACTTAAGATTGTAAGAAAGGCATTGAATCATATCTCGATGGCTTTCTTTCTGTTGTAGAACATCTTTTTTGAAGAGAATTTTACCTGGCTAATCAATATTTCACTTAAAATGCTTATCTTACTTCCCATATGATTTGGGAATGACTATAAAATTCATCAGTTTCCATAACAGTGACTTAGTTAAAATCATATATAGTTAATAAGATCACATACAAACAGGTGGTGGGTAATGGAGAGGGCACGTTTTGCATGGAGCACTGGGTGTTGTGCAAAAAGAATGAATACTGTTACGCTGAAAAAATAAATAAAATGAGAAAAAAAAATAAGATCACATACATAGACAGAGCTTAAGTTTTTATTTAAAAGCTAAAGGTAACAATATACTTAAGGTTGAGTATTAATGGTTATTAATGGTTTCCTACTCTTTGAGGATTTGTTTCTGTTCAAATGAACAATTTTCAACTGAAATAAAGTTTTTAATCACCTTGAAAGAAACTTTAGCTCTAGTATTTCTAGCCCGGTCTACTTCATGCTCAGCATTTTCACATGAAGAGATAGCGGCAAGGGAATGCTAAGGTAAATGTTCCTAGTTATCTCTGGTTAGTGTCTGTGCTGATCTGAACTCAAAGCCCCTCTGATTCTAAAGATGATAATGCTGACCAAAACAAATAACCCAACATAAACAAAGAGTGATAGTTTACAAAGTCACCAAAAGAGTGTACCATTTGCCACTATTAAACTAGAGTTAAATGGACCAGGACAGCTTTGGGGAAGCTTAGTAATTTGTCGGGGAATATATGCTTGCTAAACTAGGGGTGACCAGCCAAAGGCAGAGCTTGGTAGACAAGCTCTTTAGAGACCCTGAACTCTGTGGGAACAATGACGGAGGCAACAAGACCACAAAGGGTCTGGTAGGAAGAGCCAACCCAAGAATAAGAGCTTTAAATGAAAAGTCTGTATGTGATCCGTGGGTAGAACAGATTTCAGCTTTTGGGATAATATGCATTATAATTATGTTATCCAGGAAAAAAAAAAACAACTACTTTGTCACAGATTCACAGACTAAATAATCAGCAAGATAATCAGAGCTGCACCCTTTCATCTCTGTATTGATGATACTTCCAGGTGGGTAATGGAGGACCTGCTCTGCATTCTGGTAGGAGATTATTTTGTAGAACAACTTACTGAATTCTCATGAAAATTCTGCGAAAGATGCAAGAAAAGGGAGGCCTAGACAGCAGAAGCAACTTGCTTGGGGATGTTAAGGATCGAGAAGAGGAACCAGGATGAAAATTCAAATACCAATCTTATTTAAGAATTGTAGAAACATTTAAAAATATACCAAATGAGGGGTGCCTGGGTGGCTCAGTGGTTTGAACATCTGCCTTCAGCTCAGGTCATGATCCCAGAATCTCTGAATCGAGCACCGTGTGGGGCTCCCTGCTCGGCAGGGAGTCTGCTTCTCCTGCTCCCACTCCCCCTTGCTCCAGCTCTCTCTCTGTCAAATAAATAAATGCAATCTTTAAAAAAAAAAAAAAAAGAAACAAACCTGCCAAATGAGAGACTCTGGTGCACCCGTCACCCAGATTTCAACAAGGACCAACAAATGCCAGTATTTTCTATGTATCTCCACCCACCTTCCCCCTCCCATTTTATTTTTAAGCAAATTCCAGATGTCACGTCATTTTATCCAACAATATATCCATATGTTTCTCTGAGAGATGAAAGTTCTTAATTAATACAATCATAAGTGTCAGATCACATCTAAAATTTAAAATTATTTAATATCAAATATTCATTCTGTGTACATATTTTCAATTATCTCATAAATATTAGAAACGGTTTATTTTATAGATCATGTGAATTAGGATCCGAATGAAGTACACATATTGCAATCATTTAAATAGCTTTTAAGTCTCTTTTAAAGTATACATTTGGAAAACTTATATTTCTTTACTTTTTCTTACAGTTTCTTCGCAGTTTATCTGCTGAATTGTTGCATTTCCTCTTCCCTTCTGGTTTACTTTCTGTAATTAAGTTTACTTTCTGTAATTAAGTTTACTTTCTGTTATTAAGAGTTTGTGTCTTTATTTGTCTCTCTCTTGTTCCCCTTTACATGTTTGTTTATTTCTTAAATTCCAACCTATGAGTGAAATCACATGTTTGTCTTTCTCAGACTGACTTATTTCACTTAGCATTACGCTCTCTAGCTCCATCCATTTCATTTCAAATGGCAAGATTTCATTCTTTTTTTTTTTTTAATATACTAATAATATTTATTTTTTTTTTCAGCGTAACAGTATTCATTCTTTTTGCACAACACCCAGTGCTCCATGCAAAATGTGCCCTCCCCATCACCCACCACCTGTTCCCCCAACCTCCCACCCCTGACCCTTCAAAACCCTCAGGTTGTTTTTCAGAGTCCATAGTCTCTTATGGTTCGCCTCCCCTCCCCAATGTCCATAGCCCGCTCCCCCTCTCCCAATCCCACCTCCCCCCAGCAACCCCCAGTTTGTTTTGTGAGATTAAGAGTCATTTATGGTTTGTCTCCCTCCCAATCCCATCTTGTTTCATTTATTCTTCTCCTATCCCCCTACCCCCCCATGTTGCTTCTCCATGTCCTCATATCAGGGAGATCATATGATAGTTGTCTTTCTCCGATTGACTTATTTCACTAAGCATGATACGCTCTAGCTCCATCCACGTCGTCGCAAATGGCAAGATTTCATTTCTTTTGATGGCTGCATAGTATTCCATTGTGTATATATACCACATCTTCTTGATCCATTCATCTGTTGATGGACATCTAGGTTCTTTCCATAGTCTGACTATTGTAGACATTGCTGCTATAAACATTCGGGTACACTTGCCCCTTCGGATCACTATGTTTGTATCTTTAGGGTAAATACCCAGTAGTGCAATTGCTGGGTCATAGGGTAGTTCTATTTTCAACATTTTGAGGAACCTCCATGCTGTTTTCCAGAGTGGTTGGACCAGCTTGCATTCCCACCAACAGTGGAGGAGGGTTCCCCTTTCTCCACATCCTCTCCAGCATCTGTCATTTCCTGACTTGTTAATTTTAGCCATTCTGACTGGTGTGAGGTGATATCTCATTGTGGTTTTGATTTGTATTTCCCTGATGCCGAGTGACATGGAACAACGGCAAAGGCAAGGGAAGCAAGGGCGAAAATGAACTATTGGGATTTCATCAAGATCAGAAGCTTTTGCACAGCAAAGGAAACAGTTAACAAAACCAAAAGACAGCTGACAGAATGGGAGAAGATATTTGCAAACGACATATCAGATAAAGGGCTAGTATCCAAAATCTATAAGGAACTTCGCAAACTCAACACCCAAAGAACAAACAATCCAATCAAGAAATGGGCAGAGGACATGAACAGACATTTCTGCAAAGAAGACATCCAGATGGCCAACAGACACATGAAAAAGTGCTCCTCATTCTTTTTAATGGCTTAATAATATTCTATTCTATATATACATGTATGATGTAAAAATATCTATATCTATCTATTTATCTATCTATATAGATAGATATCACATCTTCTTAATCGCTGGACACCTGGGCTGCTTCCATATCTTGGCTATTGCAAATAATGCTGCTATAAACATGGGGGTGTATATATCCCTTTGAGTTTGTATTCTTGTATTCTTTGGGTAAATACCCAGTAGTGTGATTGTTGGATCATAAGGTAGTTCTATTTTTAATTTTTTGAGGAACGTCCATACTGTCTTCCACATTGGCTGCCCCAGTTTGCATCCCCACCAACAGGGCAAGAAGGTTCCTTTTTCTCCACATCCTCACCAATGCCTGTTTTTTCTTACGTTACTGATTTCAGCCATTCTGACAGGTGATAAGGTGATATCTCATGGTTTTAATTTGCATTTACCTGATGATGAGTGATGTTGAGAATCTTTTCTTTTCTTTTTTTAATACTTTATTTATTTATTTAACAGAGAGAGACACGGTGACAAAGGGAATACAGGCAAGGGGAGTGGGAGAGGGAGAAGCAGTCTCCCTGCTCAGCATGGACTGAGCATGTGGGACTCCATCCCAGAACTCTGGGATCATGATTGGAGCCGAAGGCAGACCCTTAAAGACTAAGCCCCCCAGGTGCCTTGACAATCTTTTTATATGTCTGTTGGTCACCTGTATGTCTTCCTTGGAGAAATATCTGCTTATATATTCTGTCCATTTTTAAATTGTTGAGTCCATTTCTTTAGCAGACTTAAGCATGTACCTTTGTTTCTTCTAAATTGGGAGTTACATCTAGAGGCTTAACCAGATTCAATATTCATTATTTGCTTGATTGTTTTTGACAATACTTATGCATAAATGAGGGTCTGTTTCTCCATTCAAGGGTTTATAATTGGTCTCTTCCCATGAGAAATATATGTCACACTGAGAAACTGTACCATTGGATCAGTTATCATGTAGGATGGGAGGATAGTATCATTCAAACACATATAGCCAAAAGTTCCTCACAGATATGTCAAAGACACAGAAGACATTGAGAGAAATTTTCAGATGCAGATAATGGAGATGACATATTTGATGGTAACATTTATTCCTAAAATATTTCTGGCCAACCAAGAAACAGGGGAAAAATTATTATTATTATAGCCAATTGTATTCAAGAACTTCCAAGGAAAGTAAGAACCATTGCAAAAGCCGGATCTGAAGAGAGGATTGTACCAAAACATAGCAGGAACGATCTTGAAGCCATGACCATGAACTTTTCACCATGGGACAGTAGGACAGATTATGATTTTAAAACTAATCAATCAGTTGGAGTGCCTGGGTGGCTCAGTGGGTTAAAGCCTCTGCTTTCAACTCAGGTCATGATCTCAGGGTCCTGGGATCGAGACCCACATCAGGCTCTCTGCTCAGGAAGGAGCCTGCTTCCCCTTCTCTCTCTGCCTGCTTCTCTGTCTACTTGTGATCTCTCTCTCTCTCTCTGTTAAATAAATAAATAAAATCTTTAAAAAAACTAATCAGTCAAAAAGTTACCTTTATATATGAAGAGGTAAGATCACAACTCTCATGAAATATAGTCATTTGTCCCTGCTCTTCCAGAACTTACAGAAAAGAAAGAAAACTAAAGTGCAGGACAATACCTCATGAGCTTATATACAAATAGGAGTTTGGCAGGGGCTGTGTGGTCGCCATTGTCTGCTGTGGTTATGATGAATATTCTAGAGAGAGGGGTAAAGTGGTTGTTAGAGCACATTTAGAGGTTGTGAATGAAGTTAGAAGGACATGAGTGGGTGGAATATTCCATAAAACATAAATTATAAGAACAAAAGCAAAAAAATAGTTAAGAATAAGCACAGTATGTTCAAGGAACAGTATAGATCAACTTTAAAAAAATACACACAGTGTTTACAAGTATAATTGGCATGTTGCATAGTTCTAGAGTGAGGTCTCATACCATCTTGTTCTCGGTTTAGATTAAACATGAGACACCTTAGTGAAGCCACATAATTTCTCTTTTTTTTTTAATAGAAGTTTTTTGTTTTTGTGTGTGTGTTTTTTTTAAATATTTTATTTATTTATTTGACAGAGAGAGAGATCACAAGTAGGCAGAGAGGCAGACAGGAAGCAGGCTCCCTGTTGAGCAGAGAGCCTGGTGTGGGGCTTGATCCCAGGACCCTGAGATCATGACCTGAGCTGAAGGCAGAGGTTTTAACCCACTGAGCCACCCAGGTACCCCGAAGCCATATAATTTCATTTGATTTCTGTTTCTTTACCCATAAAAGGGAGTATTGGACTAGTTTAGAAGTTCTTTAATTTCTGGGACCAGTGAGATTGTTTGAATGTTGAACAAGTTAATGTCTTACAAAGTCAAAAACAAATTCAACAAAATAACAACAACCTGCCATCTGCTTATTATAATGATTTTTAAGAAGGTATATTTAATACAGAAGCAGAAGCTAGTTTCAGAAATGTGTGTATCCATGTATGGGGGTATGTGCGTATGTGTAATTTATGTTAAAACTAACTTCATTGCACTCATTTGTTTTTCTAATTTTGATATAGACTGATAAGAACCTCATTATAGAGTCTATCTGATCAGCATTTGGAATCATAGACTAGCTGTTACTTTATAGTCCTTCCCTTTGTGACATTCTAAGAACTCATAACTAGGATAATGTCCCTGTTTTACTCTGCCTGTAGTAGTTGGAGAAGCTAGTTGACAGCGCAATGCCCCGGCTAGACCTTAAATGTAGCAGTATGTTCTTGCATCTGATGTCAGAATAAATATGAAGTTTTTATAAAAATATGAATATGTAAAATCCCTGAGATGGATATAAATTTACTAGTAACTCAGAGAAGATGGTAGGGTTATGATTTTAATAATTAAAATGACTTCTAAGCATTAAAATGTGAAGATCCCAAGCTTTAAGATTTTTAAACGCTAAATCTTCTGAAAAAATAATGTATACACGTTTCGCATGGAGCACTGGGTGTTGTGCAAAAACAATGAATACTGTTACGCTGAAAAAAATAAATAAAATGAAAAAAAAATGTATACAATTCACCCCAAGAAGTTCCTAAAATTCTAGGAGGACAACATAACCAAAATGGTTAGCCAGGCAGATATATCATTTTTTTCCTCTACAGCTGAAATTTATCTGCACTTTGGGTTTGAACAAATGTTAAGAAAGTCACTGGGATTTAAGTTCAAATAATGTATAAAAGTGAACATAAGTGGAAATTAAAACTTTGACAAAGAAGCCCATGGAGTAATAATGAAATGTAGGCAGTTAACTTTTTTTCCCAAATGAAAGGCAGTGTGTCTTTATTTGGTTGGAGAACACTAATTATCAAAGATTTGGCAGAAGACTGCCACTCCTAATTGCATGAAATTATCAAACTGACATTTCTGAAAATGACAGTGATCATGACTGCATAATGCAGTTAAAAATCCTCCTACAAGATAGCTGTTTATCACTGAAAACACTTCACTCTTGTCATTTCTCTGTGAACTGTTTCTGCAGTAAGTTCTTGAAATATATTTATGTATGTTTAGAATCACATGCATTTTGATATTTAAATTTATAATAACAGTTGATCTCTGAATTGGGTACTAGATTTTCCCCCCACTATCAACAGACCCATGTGATTAAAAAGTATGTGCAGAGAACTTAGAAGGTAGGTGATTTCAGATACACTTTCTGTAATTTTCATGGAGGACCTGAAGATAGCACGATGACTGCCATGATAACTGAACAGCATGCACTTATATAAGATTCAAAATTGAAAAGACATCTTCCCAACATAGCAATTGCATTCCCTGTTACAGTTTTCCTCTTAATTGAAAGCTATAGATTAATTATATTTTCTACAGGGATGTGGGCAATTTTTGTCTTGGTCATGCTGTGTTCTCGGAACCTGATAAATTGATGATGTCTAGGAGGTATTCTATAGGCTTTGTTGAGTGAATGAAAGAATTCCAGTTTCAAGTACGATGGAGAGGTGGAAAAACTTTTCTGATGTATGTTATGCAATCTCAAATATAAAAAGGATCACATGAATTTGATAGAATTTTAATAGAATATCAAATTTCTGCTTAACTTCCTACATCAATATGAAACAAAGCCAATGGAAGAGAGAGAAGCATTTTGAATGTACCTCTGTGGCAATGGTAGGTTAGGTCAGATGGCTCTTCAATGAATTGGCTAAAGCTCTCCTCTGCTAAATGGTATATTTATGTAGAAAGGCATAAATTTAGAAATCACGTGCACTTAACACTGATCAACGGAATTATTTTCTAAAACAAGAACAATGAGGTAACACCCTAATGTGCCCTGAGAATTTTCAGCCACTCTCTTACAAAATATGAATTTTGGTTTTACACAGCAAAGTAATTACATGGGAAAAATAATGTGGTCAGTGTATAATTTAAAAAATATATAGAGCATTTGACTTCTTTGGAAAGGATAAAGCAGATATTTTAAACTAAAGTCGATGTAATTCCTAGAAGAAGAAAATATGGCAGTGGTAAAACTTTCATTGCAATATTGATTTTTTGTGAGCACATCCTTTGTGATTCTGTGGTCCTGCGCCCCTCTTACTGACTGCATATTTCTTTTATTGTCACTCAAGGTCTGGAAAAAGTGCCAAAAGATCTTCCCCCTGACACTACGCTGCTTGATTTGCAAAACAACAAAATAACCGAAATCAAAGATGGGGACTTCAAGAACCTGAAGAACCTTCATGTAAGAGTTCTGTGCTTGTTTGTTTGTTTTTGAGTTGTAACAAGACCTGACTCACAGGATTCTTCAAAACAAGGCTAGGAGTACTATATGGTAATAAATAAGCACAGAAGCATTTATTAAATTCTCTATTTAGGGGGTGAGAGGGGAGCAAAGCATCATATTCATTAACCCCTAAAAAATTCAGCCAATTTTCTTACATTTACCCCAATATCTTTGGTCTTTGTATCCTAAAAAATACTTCATATCTTAGTCTTCTTTTATGTTTCATGAATTAAAGTCTTTATCTTCCTAGGTAGATTCTATTTCAATATTGGAGCAAAATACAAAATGGATTGTTGATCTTAGTATTATTTTATCTCTTTGGTCTTCTTTCATTAGTTTTCTAAGAGGTGCCAATGTTGTAAAGGCTCAAAGATTAGCAACAAGAGAAAAAATGATAGCCATCTACATTTTCCTTAGTAAATATAATTCTATCTTCAAATATCTCTATCTTGCTTTGTATTTAGAACTATGCTTATTGCATTCTTAACCGTATCTGTGCTTTAATTGTGATTTTTACTTACCTCTACTCTATTATGTCACACATCCAGTCTACCAGACAGGATTCCAGCAGAAAATTGGTGGCACTCTCAGAAGTGTTCACAGAGAAGTCTTTACTGAAGGGATGATTTACAGAAGAATATAGAAATCAACAAAGCATTATGAAACACCCAAGCCCACCTTGAAAGAGGTGGGAGGCTATAGTCCTAACTCCTTATTTCCTGTCTGTGTCTCCTATAGGTGAACCTAACTAGGGGCCAGGGTCAAGATCATCTGGGTGAAGTAGTCCCCAGAGTTTATCTTCCCAGGACATAAAGGAAAGTCACAAAGAAAAAAGAATGAGTATAACTATAGTTGGGAGCGGGTGTGTGGTAAATGGAGGATGACCAACCCCATCAAATAGGGTTCAGCATTGCTAAGTCAGCCTTCTGTCAGAGTAAATGCATTATCTTTTCAGGTAGGGGATCAGAATCCCAATAAACTGTATGCTCTAGTCCAGCTCCTTATCTGTGAGATAAATAGACTGTAGTTTCCCCTCAGAATATTATTGCACATTTAGTATAAATAAGCCAACCTTCAATGTCCAAAATAAATACTTCAAGTCTCACTGTCTCTGTATTCTACTCTGGTAGACCACTCTTGAAGTATTAAATCTGGTCCTGGGCAAGACATTTTAAGGAGGGCATAAACTGTTGAGTATCCTCAGAATGGTTATCATGAGGATGAAGAACTTGGAAACCACGTCTGATAGGCACAGTTGACAGAGATATGGATGCCCAAACTGAGTGAAAGAGGTCATGAGTGACAATTTTGAAGGATCATGCTGGAAAAGAGAAATTGAATTTACTTGCTTCAACTGTAAGATGACAGAATTGTCCTCTTGACAATTGAGTGGAAATTTCAGGGAAGCAGAGTTTTGCTCAACATTAAAAATACAATGTATAGGGAGCACCTGGGTGGTTCAGTCATTAGGTATCTGTCTTTGGCTCAGGTCATGATCCCAGAGTACTGGGATCGAACCCTGTATCCGGCTCCCCGCTCAGCGGGAAGCCTGCTTCTCCCTCTCCCACTCCCCCTGCTTGTGTTCCCCTCTCTCGTAGTGTGTCTCTCTCTGTCAAATAAATAAAATCTTTAAAAAAATGCAATGTATAGCGTTAGAATTTTCAGAAAACAATGGAGATAATTGTTTAGTTATGAGTGACCTCTATGTAGAGATAATTTATAGATTCTTATGATGAATATCAGAGAAATACATTTTTAAGGTTGGGAGTATAAACAGAAAACTCTAATTTTAGATCCATTTAGTTCTTGTAACCATTATAGAAAATAATTGAAGGGAATATAGTAAGAATAGGCAATACATGTAAATATAAAAATAAATCATTTGGCTGGTATGCTTTAGAATAAGAAATATAGATTCAAGGGAAATAATGTGATGTAAAATAAACTGGTCATCCTATGTTACAGAATTAATATAATCAGGACAAGATTTAGATACCAACTTTCTGACAGCTAGGATAAGAAAAGCAATAAACACCCACTAGGAGAAAATATACCATATTCTTAGAAGATTGTAAAGATTTTTTCCTTAAGATTTTAAGATTCTCTATGGAACAATTAAGATAAACAAAAGTGATAAATAAAATGGTATAGTCAGTTTATTGAAGTGTCCAACCATAGGAGACCAATGTAATGTAAGTAGACAATGCTATGAGACAGATCAGACATATCCTACATCAGGTGACCAGTATGTGAGAGAATATGGGACAAAGGGTTTTTAAGAGGGTTAGCAGAATTTTGAAAGGAAGAGAAGGAAAAGAGGGTTTTCTCTACAAAAGGAAAGGAAAGAAGAAAATAAACAGATATAGGAAGTGGCTAGAGTGAAAGACAGGCTGGAAAAAGTGAGGATAATGCTTGAGCTAGGGATTTCAAATCTTGAACCAGTGGGATCCATCTTCACTGATAGGATGCCAGGCCTGAGCCCCAACCCACCTTTTCTCCGCTTCCATGGTATGCTTTCCCTGGGAGTGGGCCAATGGTGATGCCAACAAGGTTTGTCAACAACTATTTAAATGATCACTGGATATGTTAAAAGATTAATTAAGAAAAAATTAATATTATTTTCAACAAACTAAAATTTAAAACTTCATTTTATTTTTATAAGTTTACCCTAAAGCTATTTTTTTAAGGGAGGAAAATTCTCTTACTCTAATCCTAACTTTCTATATTTTTAAGTATAATCTAAATAATTTATTTAAACTCTGCACGGCCTTAAATAAGAGATATCTGTTTCTATGACACTGTCATTAAATCTGGCATTTGTAATAATATGTTCTTTCTTTTCCATGTTTCTTTCTCTGTATGTTTTAGGCAACTACCATCTTAGCAGTCTCTTTCTTTCTACTTCAAAGTACGCATGGAGGAGAGGAAGAGTTTATTAGAGCTTCCAACTCTTCAGAGGATGTTAAACAGCTATTTTTCTCTTACTCTTTCATTCATGATAGTTTCTACCCTTGTTATTATGCAAATAAACATTATAATTTCAGCCAGGAAAGCCACACTTGAATGAAAAGGAGGACAAGAAGTGAAACTTCAGCAATGATTAAAATAGAAAGGATTTGACAGAATGCTTCTTCTCTTCTCAATAGTTTTATCAATTTAGACTCTGTGTCTCATGATGAGTAGTATATACTGTGTAAGAGTAGTTTTATAGCCATATGTAATCAAAAAACACAATTATCCTGCAAAATAATGGAAAATTAAATACTATAATGCCAACATTTAATATATTTCCTTTGAATTCATGCTTAAAAAAATCTAGTTAGGGAGATATTTTTTAACTAAAAATAAAATATTGTTAAAGATTGAATAATAGTAAACACTTGTCTAGCAATTACTATATACTAGGCTTAATACCTAAACACACTCACTTACTAATTTTCACAACCATTCTTTTGAGGTGGACACCCCTTTATACAGAAGAGGACACCCGGGTACAGAAAGGTTACTTAGTCACGCACTATAAGTCACGCACGTTCATTGTCACTCACAAATAAGAGCCAAATGTTGAGACTGAAACTCAGGAGCACTGTGAATTGAGTCCATTAATTGCCTATAAATATGATAGTAATCATACAATTCCTTAAAACCATACCTGATGCAGTATAAATTGTATATAAGTGACTTTGCAGAAAACTACATCATATTAAGTTGGGTTTCAAGATTATTTTCTTCCAATTTTATTGAACTATAATTGCCATACAGCAGTGTGTAAGTTTAAGATGTATAGCATAATGACTTCATATATTGCAAAATGATCACCACAATAAGTTTAGTTAACATCCACCATATATAATATTATATATGTATGTGTATATATATATACATATATATATGTATATATATGAAAAGAAAAAAATGTTTTTTTCCTTGTGAGGAGAACTTTCAGGGATTACTCTCTTAGCAACCTTCAACTATACCATGCCACAATGTTGGCTATAGTCATCGTGTTGTACCTTACCTCCCCTGTCTTTAGACACTTTATAACTCTAAGTTTGTTTCTTTCGATCTCCTTCTTGGATGAAGGTGATGAAAATGCTTTTATTCCTACTTTCACTCATTTCCGTTGCCAGTCACCTTCTTCATCACCTCTCCCCTACCTCCCAGGCTAGATCCCTTTTTCTTTAGTTACTAAAGAAGTAGGTCATCCTGGTTTTTGAGGCTGTGCTTCAATTTTATCTCTCCTCCTCTGACTTCTATCCCACCTTGCAAAGTCATGATAAACCAATTCTGCTTTTACCTTTTCTTTTCTTCTTCTCTGTTTTTACTTTTAGTTGAATTTGTTTTATGCAGAATTTGCTCCCAGGCCACAAATTTTTGTTTCCTCAGTATCTTCTGGGATATCTTTTTCTCTTGTGCAACTGCCTCTTCTGGTTTAAGACCTTTCTGCTTTTTCACTGAGGATCATCTCAGTGCGGCAGGGAGAGTTCCTGTAGGGAGGGGTTCATCCGCCGTGAGTCCTGTCAGTTCAACATCTTGGGAACTTTGTTCCCTGGGATGTGCTCAATGACCAGAGAATCTACAATTCTTAAGTTCATCAATACTCTCTGCATTTTTAAGCATGTGCAGTAAGAATTCAGCACTCTTTTGGGGTCACCTGTGTCCAGATTGACTGTTTCTCCTGGGGCACACCTACCAACTCCACCATTATAGGGACTAGGTGGCACACATGGTTTCCCCAAGTTGACATCCTTCAAATATTTGGTGGCTTTTCCGATATGCATGCACTTGATGGCTTAGGCAGTTTCATATGCATTCTAAAAGCAAACACAAAGATTCTCGAACATCTTGATTTGCATGATCTTGTAGGATTTTCTGCATCAAGTGAATAGTGAACCATTTTCGGAGATCACCTTGGGTTGCTTACAGGAAGAGCTTTCTGTTTTCATCAGCCGATCTCTTGAAGAATACCTCAGGTTCACTTTTGACTCTTTCTCTGGTTTAACTGCTCTTTTGCATTTGCCAGTGGAATTAGTTTTGTTTTGTTTTCCCATCTCAACATCTTGTCATTGCCTGTTACAATTGTAAGGGTGCTTTCTTAAATACTTATCACTGTGTACGGCACTAACACCAACGATCTTTAAGCAATACTGTATATACAAAATTAACTTTTTATTCACCTGTGGATTTTTTTTTTAAGGTGGTTTTATTAAAGCATGAGGTCAGGACCCATGGGCAGAAAGAGTTGCCTTACCTGTGGATCTGTTTTATGTGAAATTCAAATTCATATAGGTTTTAAGATTTTACTTCATCATGACTAAATTTTGCATAGTTTATTTATGTTACAAATGTATTTTAATTTGAAAGCAGGAATGTTGCCATTTGAAAGGTGCTTTGCAAAGAAGTCTATATACATTATCATGTATCCTCTGTAGGTGCTATTATTATTCCCACTGTACTGAAGAAATAATTGGGGCAAATGTCATACAATGCCTAAGACTTAATAGCAGACTGTGACATTCTCAAAGGTAGAGGCATCATCTAGTTATTATCTAGTTTTTTAAAAAGCTAATATTTTATTAGCTGAAATAGCAGATAAGAGATCATCATGCTGATTCTTCATACTAGATTTCAATATTTACCGTAAAATAATCAGATTTTCAAACCATGTTGAATGCATTGAGTGATATGAACCTTTCAGAGTTGTCTTCCATACATGGCAATAGAAGATCTCCTCTTTCTTCATAATTAAGCATCTGCCACTTTGGGTGTTTTTCAATGATGCAAGTCCTCTTAACCTCTCCTCTCGCTCTAGCTTTTACTAATTTCCTGGACATTTTCCTCATTAACATTAATTTCCTATGACTTTAACTCTCATGTGTTTTTAAATTTTCTATAATATTTATTGGAATTTCCTGGGGTTTTGTTTTAATCAACCCATCATCGTTTAGGATTAGCTGAAAGACTATTACTTAGAAGGAGTTTTAGTTAATCATGTAATGTGAACTCCATGAGCATATACATGGGCTAACTAACCAGCTGTTACCTTCAGAAAGTATTCCTGCATTTCTGAATCTGGAAGTTCTCATTGTTTTCTTTTTTGTCCCTGTGCTTTTCATATATGCACAGAAATCCACTACAATTGAAAATGAGGTTTCTTAGACCATGCTCAAACGATCCTGAATTCCTTAGGATTAATTGATAAGAAGACTTAGAATAATAAGAAGTATGGTTCTATAGACATATGTATCATTGAAAGAGAATGAAATATCCAAAAATAAGCTCAGCAATAGCTATACATATACCAGTAATGACTGAGAAGCAATTTTACAGAAACAAAAATTTAAGAATTACCAAACATGTTAGCATATTTGGCCACCTAAAACCTTTATATGTAAAAAGGACAAAAACAGAAGAAAAATATATTAAAGCCCTGCATTTCATATTAATTACATCTTTATTTTCTGTAGACCAATTATTAAAATATATTAAAACTTACTAAATGAGTAATGAGTAGTATTGTGATCAGGTAATCCTTTCTCTCCAAAAAGTACAGAAAACAGTAGCAGAACAAAAGGAAATTCATTTAACCTTTCAAGTGACAAAGAACTGTTAAGAAATTATAATGAGGCACAACATGGTGTACTAATTTGACAAACTTTTTGAAAAAAATAGATCTAAATTTATAAGGCTGCAAGAAAACACGAAAATTTTACTCTTTTGCGTTGCTGATGGTAATATAAATTGGTGTCACCATTTGGTAATGGAATCCATGGCAGCAGTCAATGAGGATGGATTTTAGGCTGGGGGGTGGATGCCCGTGTCACTGGATTCTTTTAATGCAATTTCTTTTTAAAGATTTTCTCTATTTTTTTGACAGACAGAGATCACAACTAGGCAGAGAGGCAGGCAGAGAGAGGGGGAGGAAGCAGGCTCCCCACTGAGCAGAGAGTCCGATTCGATTCGGGGCTTGATCCCAGGACGCTGAGATCATGACCCGAACCGAAGGCAGAGTTGTAACCCACTGAGCCACCCAGGTGCCCCGTGGCACTGGATTCTTTTCTGGTATCTCGGGTCACTCTCGTAGTTTCAATCTTTAGAAGTATTTAATGTTTAAAAATTAAGTGTCTATGTATCTATATTATAACCTATAACCTATATCTCATCACCTTTATTCCTGATGCTCCTGATATTCAGAGCCTCATATACTTCTTAAGTGAAAGAGTCACATTTGCCTAATTTTTTCTGATTTCTTGCAATATATATAATATTTGATTTTTTTCTAATTTCTTTCTATATATATATAGAGAGAGAGAGAGTGTTGGAATTAAGGTGTTGTTTTTGTTCATTATCTGTAGACGTTGATTCTTGTCAACAACAAAATTAGCAAAATCAGCCCTGGAGCATTCACGCCTTTGTTGAAATTGGAACGACTTTATCTGTCCAAGAATCATCTGAAGGAATTGCCAGAAAAAATGCCCAAAACTCTTCAGGAGCTGCGTGCCCATGAGAATGAGATCACCAAAGTGCGGAAAGCTGTGTTCAATGGACTGAACCAGATGATCGTCGTAGGTACAGATATTCTTAAAACTCTAAGGCCAGGATTGAAGGTTCACCTTAGAAGATTCCAAGTAAGCTATAGCTGCAGGAGGTAGGCCAGCCAGAGCTCACATGTCTTTAGCCTGTAGGAGTAACAGTAGCAAAATCGGCAGAAATGAGATTTTGAACATACCTTATAATGTTTTTTTTTTCCATTTTATTTATTTTTTCAGTGTAACAGTATTCATTCTTTTTGCACAACACCCAGTGCTCCATGCAAAACGTGCCCTCCCCATTACCCACCACCTGTTCCCCCAACCTCCCACCCCTGACCCTTCAAAACCCTCAGGTTGCCCCAGCCTCCCACCCCTGACCCTTCAAAACCCTCAGGTTTTTTTTCAGAGTCCATAGTCTCTTATGGTTCGCCTCCCCTCCCCAATGTCCATAGCCCGCTCCCCCTCTCCCAATCCCACCTCCCCCTTATAATGTTTTTGTTTCTCGTCCTCGAGGATCTGAGAATGTGGAGAAGTTCTAGGGCCAAAGTCACCCTACTGTATGCCCAAGATGCGAGATGGAATTAGGTAGTGATTGATTAGAGATATGTGGGGATACCTTTCCATCATGGGAATTGTTTCTATTCTGAACGTCTATAAATCACTCGCTTTAAACAATGTTTTCTAACGTTTTGCTCCATGTGTGGTAAAAATGGTGATTTTAAAATTGGCTTACAAGATACTAATATTTCAAATTATTTATTATTTTAATTCATCTCAGAAAATAATAACACCATAATAAGTGTGACTTATTAACATGTGTTTTTGTTGATTTCTGTGCAATCCTGTGTATGTACTTTAAATAATCTTCTTGTTATTGTTTTCATCACTATTGCTTTTCCCATAAATCTTTGTTTTCTTATTGTGTTTGTTGTTTGTTTTAAAAAAAAAGAAAATTTTGCCTCAGTTTGCTATCCCTTTGAAGAGTGTATCCTTTAATTTCTCTTTGGTTTCCCAGTCAAGTTGTTATCAACTCAAATTTCTCTTAAAATCCTTGTCGAAACAGACCCTACTCTGATTTGCAGTATCCTAATATTATCCGCTAAAGCTTTGTATTTATTGCATTTGTAGAACTGGGCACCAACCCACTGAAGAGCTCGGGAATTGAAAATGGAGCCTTCCAGGGAATGAAGAAGCTGTCCTATATCCGCATTGCTGACACCAATATAACCACCATCCCACAAGGTGACAGAAAACTCTCCAAAGCAGTCTCAACAACTAAAGCTTAAAACTTTAACATTTAAAAAAAAATTGTTTTGGAAATTTAAATGGTGACTGAAGTAGCCAATGTTATTGCTGGTAAATTGTTTACCCTCGAAAGTGTTTCTTTTGAGCCTAGATGACTCCTGGGCCATGGAGGCCCACGGTAGAGATGGCTAGACCCTTCTACCTATTAAGTCTCTTCTAAGATATAACCTAACACACAATGATTTCATATTAAATAATTGTGATAAAAGAGAAGAATTGTGATAGCACAAACGTACAATTATTTAAAAGATAAAATGCCTTAGTGGCATTAAAAAAAAAGATACATGACATACCATGAAATTGAGCCAATTTTTACTTCGAGTCTGCAATCTTTTAGCGAATTCCTTTCCATCATAGGACATCTCAGGCCTTATGAGTAAGAGCATCCACAGAGGCCATGCTCTTGTATGATAGTGCCCGTTGTATGTTACAGAGTGGGGATTTTGGTCTGTATGGTTGAGTTCTGTTTGTCCCTAATTGGCTGTAAGGCCTTGGACAAGTTTATTCAATACTTATGCCTCAATTTCTTGCTTTATTTTTAAAATGTTTTGTTTATTTATTTGACAGAGAGAGAAAGCATAAGTAGGCAGAGCAGGAGACAGAGGGAGAGGGTGAAGCAGGCTCCCCACTGAGCAGGGAGCCCTACAACAGAGCTTGATTCCAGGACCCTGGGATCATGACCTGAGTCAAAGGCAGCTGCTTAACCAACTGAGCCGCTCAGATGCCCCTGCCTCAATTTCTTTATTCATGAATGTGTAATAGCATTAGTTTGCCTTAAAATTAAATAACTAATTAGAGAAATATCTGGTTTTCAAATAAATAGTATATTAATATTACCTTTTATTATTTCTTAAAATTATTTTGACACTCATTTTGCTTAGGCAAAGTACCAAACACCATAGACAGGACAATGAATAGGGTCTATTACCTGACTTCAAGGAGCTTATCACCCAGAGCAAAGCCAGACAGGTCAGCAGCAGTCATCACAGGGCCTCATGCTAAGGGTTCCCCGGGGGAGGCAAGGAAGCCAATCTTTGTGAATCAGAAAAGAAAAAACTCACCAAAAAAAGCAATTTCTCTAATTCTCACATTTTTCCCTGCTCCAGGGCTTTAGTCTCACAAAAGCCCCTCTATATTCTCAAATTTTCCCCTCCATCTGGCCCTTTCTCTGCTTAGATATCCCGTTCTTGGACTGGGTACAAAATGTAGGCTCTTGCCCACAGAAAACAATTACCCTTCACTGTACTTCCACAGAAACTCAGCTTCCAAGAAGATATATTCCATAGAATGGTTTCTTACCACCCCTTGCTCTCTCCACAGTCTTTTTGCTACAGAAGATGTTTTTATGCCCATAATAGTAATGGCTGGTATAGATTAGATAGATAGATAGATGATAGATAGATAGAAATTGATCTACAGTTTATAAAGCACCTTCATGTTGGGCCTCCAACTTGTTGCATTGTAACAAGTGGCTTTATTTTTTTGTTTTTGTTTTTTTTTTAATCCCCAGCGCAGATGTGTACATATCTATATCTATTATATGTTATATATATTAATAGTATCCCCAGTGAAGATGTGTATATATTTATATTTTTAATATATTTTATATTTTAATAATATTTTAAAATTTAAATTATATTTTTATATATTACGTGTACACATCCATCTTGCCCAAAGCTACAGAGCTATAGGAAATGAAGTTAAAAAGCTGGAATTTAAAGTCTGGGTCTTTTACACTTCTTCCTGCTGCCAAATGACTTGCATTAAACAGTCTTTGATTTTGCTCTCCTTCTTAATGCATCCTCCAAAATATGCCTCGGGAACACATTTCATCACTTAGTGACCTGTATTCGTTATGTCTCCTCCATACCCTAGGTGCTCTTTTCTCACCATCTCTAACTTACTTTTATGTATTAAACAGTTACTATAAAAATTATAGTAACGAAGTTTTGCTAAGCACTTACTAACACCAGGTATTGTGCTGAAGGCTTTTTATGGATTCTTTGCTACGAATCTCAAACCATTCCTCTATAGTAATATTATCATACCTGTTTAATAAATGAGGAAAATGAAGCTTAAAGACACCAAGTACATCGTGTCCAAGGTCCTGGGGCTAGGAGGTGGCCAAGCCAGGACTGTGCTGTGCTGACGCGAGTTCATGGGCATGACCATTGTACTCTGCTGCCAACTTAAGTACCCCCGCCTATGCATATTTATGCCAACAAAGCAGATAAGTCTGCTTTTCCTAGGCTTGACCCTTATGCCTGTATAGCACCATCCTCTGGGAGTCTTAATGTCCACACACTATCTATCATCATGATGGAAACACAAGGCAGTGGAGTGAAGTGGAGAGTTATGAATTCTCCATGTAGACCACATGGGTGGCAGGTCTGATTCTATCACTTACTTGTTCCTTGACTTCAGGCTAATTTTTGTATATTGCCAAACCTCAGTTTTGCTGTCTGTGAAATGGAGTTGTTAATGACACCTGTCTTCTAGGATATTTGCGAGGATTAATAAACACAAATACGAGGCATAATGTGCAAACATAGTAACTGACCCAAAGTAAGCTCTTAATATATTTACCTTAAAAATGGGAAGGGAAATGAAAGGGGGAAAAAAAGGAGGTAGAGTATAGGTTCTTAGCTAAATATTACTACAATGGCAAACAATATCGGTATTCTTGATAAATTTGCCTCTCTCTATCCTATTGCAGTTTTCTTCCACGGTCAGACTTTCTCCTGGCTATCACTTCCCTTTTGGGAAACTGATGCTGTAGAAGGGAAGACACTTAGAAAGTAGGTAGGGTTGGGGCGCCTGGGTGGCTCAGCGGGTTAAAGCCTCTGCCTTCGGCTCAGGTCATGATCCCAGAGTCCTGGGATCGAGCCCCGCATCGGGCTCTCTGCTTGGCTGGGAGCCTGCTTACTCCTCCCTCTCTCTCTGCCTGCCTCTCTGCCTACTTGTAATCTCTATCTGTCAAAAAAATAAATCTTAAAAAAAAAAAAGAAAGAAAGTAGGTAGGGTTATTAACACGATGATGATTGTTGTTCTAGAGACAGTACGTTTTTAAAAACATCTTTTCATGGTGATAGGAAAGAAAAGATGTGTATTCAATAGCTTTGTTTTATATATTCTTTCATTCATTACATATAGGAATATTTTAAAAATCCACATTTATTTATTCTAAGGAGATTTGAGAGGTTGAAATCCCTTATTCCAAGAGTGACTGTGGTCTCCTGGTATTTAGTCATAAGAATGACTCAATTGTGATTTTGCTACTCGACCCCAAGACCAGATTCTTGACCCTCCATGTCATGAAAATGAACACCACACTCAAGAGAAAGAATGCTGGTGGAGTTTATTAGAGATAAAATACCTTCAAGGGAGCTGACTGGAAAGAGGAAGGGGTACTGTGCAAAGAGTGGAAAAGCCACTTTTCCAGAGGGCGGAAAGGGAGTAGGGAAGCGTTCTTCAATCCCACGGTCATTAACTTGTGGACATTACTTCTCAGTGGACACAAGACAATCACAGAATGTCTTTATCCATGGTTGACATTCTTTTAGGGGTCCTGGAAAATAATAATACTTGTACAAGCAGGTTTTAAATTGTTACTTCTAATTTTGCCCAGACACCCTTTACTCCAAAGACTAGTATATCATTTGTTCGCTTTCCCAGAAGGAGGTATTTGTCTCTAAGCCTGTGGAAACTTTTAACCTTTGCCTCAGACCAGTGGCTTTCAGGAGTTAAGTCCCTCTTGCTTTTCCTACACTGTCTCCATTTCATTGCCTTCAGTTAAAAGCATGCTATTTGAACTCTCTTTGACCATCTGGGATCATATTACTTCCCTACGTGGCTGCTAGATAACCTCCAAAATTTGTAACTTGGAGTCTCCGTTTCTTCATCTATGGAAGGGAGGTTCACAAAAAATAATTTGTAAACTGAAAAAGTTAAATGAGCTAAGCTAGAAAAAGTGTGAGTATCTGTGTTTGCTACATGACAGACTTTCTGTGAGCAGCTTAGCATTTCCCACAAAAAACATCATGCTGTAGAGAAACTAACAATAAGTTCAAATCAAATACAGACTAAACTTTTACATGAAAGAGATGGTATGGACAGAATTCAGGGGTGTGCCATGAAAATTTTCTTACCAAACATAACCTACAGTTTCCCAACTTTGTTCCTTATGGACAGATAACCAACACTCTCTGCTAAGCAGATGTTAGTTTGACATGTAACTGATTTGCTCTTTTCTTTGTAGTTGTGGCTATTCTTGTAAGTGGAACAATATGCTCTTTAAAAAGTCATATAAAAGCATCGTATATCCTCAGATGGCAGGAGGAAATGAAAATAAAATATTTAAACTTTTATATTAATATTGCTAAATGTTTAGAAATCATAGCCTTTCGAGAAGTACTACCCAGAGGTTTCACGGATACTTTGGAGCTAAAATTATTTCCCCAGGTGTTCTACATATGGCCAATCACTTGATTCTGGGCCTCCGCATTCCTCTTGTGTAAAGAAACAGTCTTGATTTAAAAGGTCGAAGTCAGCTTTAGCTCTTTCTACACATCCATGTTGTAGAGGCATTTGAGTTTTGTTTCATTTGTTTGTTTGTTTTTTTAATTTTTTATTAATTTATTTTTTCAGCGTAACAGTATTCATTGTTTTTGCACAACACCCAGTGCTCCATGCAACACGTGCCCTCCCTATTACCCACCATCTGGTTCCCCCAACCTCCCACCCCCGCCCCTTCAATACCCCCAGGTTGTTTCTCAGAGTCCACAGTCTCTCATGGTTCGCCTCCCCTTCCAATTTCCCTCAACTCCCTTCTCGTCTCCATCTCCCAATGTCCTCCATGTCATTTGTTATGCTCCACAAATAAGTGAAACCATATGATACTTGACTCTCTCTGCTTGACTTATTTCACTCAGCACAATCACCTCCAGTCCCGTCCATGCTGCTACAAAAGTTGGGTATTCATGCCAAAACAATGAATACTGTTATGCTGTAAATAAACAAATAAAAATAAATTAATTAATTAAAAAAAAAAAGTTGGGTATTCACCCTCTTTTTTTTTTAATAAACATATAATGTATTTTTATCCCCAGGGATACAGGTCTGTGAATCACCAGGTTTACACACTTCACAGCACTCATGATAGCACATACCCTCCCCAATGTCCATTTGTTTGTTTTTTAATGTGGAAAAGCCCATTAAGACTAAGGCCAACGCGGTTTATGAAGTGTTAGTTTTTGTGTTTTTTTTTAAGATTTTATTTATTTGACAGAGAGAGAGAGAGATCACAAGTAGGCAGAGAGACAGGCAGAGAGATGGGGAACCGGGCTCCCTGCTGAGCAGAGAGCCCGATGCGGGGCTCGATCCCAGGACCCTGGGATCATGACCTGAGCCAAAGGCAGAGGCTTTAACCCACTGAACCACCCAGGCGCCCCATGAAATGTTAGTTATTAATGAGACCCATTACTGAAATACCTCATCAAATTTGTATATGGGTTTAACTTATACATAATTTCTCTATTATAGTTCAAATGCTTATTTCATTTTACCTTTGTGGTCTTTTATCAGTGACAGTATTAGCTTAGTAACAAAGGTGGAGAAAATTAATGAGATTCAGGGTTTGACTTCAGTTCTACCACAGTATCCTAACAGTTACTAGGACAAAAATCTACTATGTGATAAATATAGTCCATGTTTCTGTTAAAATCAACCTACGAGAGGGACACCTGGGTGGCTCAGTGGGTTAAAGCCTCTGCCTTCGGCTCAGGTCGTGATCCCAGGGTCCTGGGATCGAGCCCCGCATCGGGCTCTCTGCTCTGCAGGGAACCTGCTTCCCCTCCTCTCTCTGCCTGCCTCTCTTCCTAATTGTAATCTGTCTGTCAAATAAATAGATAAAATCTTTTAAAAAAATAAATTAAAAAAATTTTAAAAATAAAATCAACCTACGAGAAAAGTAAAAATTGCTTGTCCTACTTCCCAAAGTATCTATTATTATGAAAGAGATGAAGAAAAAGATAGAAAGCAAAACTGATGGAAAAGATGAAAAGCAAATCCTTTGAAGCTCTGTGTCTTTCAGCAAATTGGTGGCCTACTGCTCATTAAGTCTGTCTACATCCTGTAATTACGTTTCTCTGCTAACTTAACATTCTGTATTTCTCTATTCCAGGTCTTCCTCCTTCCCTTACTGAATTACATCTGGAAGGAAACAAAATCACCAAAATTGATGCATCCAGCCTGAAAGGACTGAATAATCTGGCTAAGTAATACTATTCTTTCATGACCTTTTATCAGTAGAATGGCTAGATGTATTAGTGCCTGCATGTTCCGAATTAGAAACACAATGGGTGGTTGGTCCTAACAAACTCAAAACTCAGACCTCAGCAGGCCCAGTTGTTTCTTTAAAAAACAATGAAATAGCATACTTACCATAACCGTGAAGATTATCTACCATATTGTTTTTAGACTAAGACATATCAATATGTTCTTTTTTGTTGTTGTTCTAACTTAGTTGCATTAAACAGAAGGTCAAGTAAATTATAACAGTGTTCAGAATTTGAAAATGCCTTAAAATGAAAGTTACAAGGACATGGACATTTTGGGCATCCCACCTTATGGTATTGGAATAATTATGATGAGATTCTCTCACTTCTGTTCTTTGAAGAGTTTAAAATGTCTCTGGACATCTAGTGTAGTCTAACAAAAGAAGTTATTATTTTTTTAACAAAAAATTAACTTTTCTTCCTTGATAGATAATCATTCGTTCCTTTTCTGCTTTCTAACTTTAACCTTTCTACATTAACAATCTGGTTAAGTAATTAAAAAAAAAAAGGGAATGCTTGCAAACTATCTGCTTTATCTTCAAGAAGCACTGGGCTCTTGAATGGCATTACAGAATGTTCTTACAGAGGAGCACGGTGTTATGCCAAATTGACTCACTCCTCTTTTATCTTAAAAATTTTATGGTAGAAAAATAAATATAAAGTATATCATTTATCCTTGAGAATTAGCTAAGACCAGATAATGTATAATACATCTTTTCTCATTTCTGTGGAGATTTCCAGTGAGCCAGTGGATGGTAAGGGCTAAAGGTGAGCCTGTACCTGTGACTCTAGATGTCCTTTCTTACCCTGGTGTCCCCAGTGATAAGAAATCATTTATCTATGGACACCTGGGTGACTCAGTGGGTTAAAGCCTCTGCCTTTGCTCAGGTGGTGATCCCAGGGTCCTGGGATCGAGCCCCGCATCGGGCTCTCTGCTCAGAGGGGAGCCTGCTTCCCTTCCTCCCTTCCTCTCTCTCTCTCTCTCTCTCTACCTGACTCTCTGACTACTTGTAATCTCTGTCTGACAAATTAATTAATTAATTAATTTTAAAAAAAGAAATCATTTATCTAAAGATACTTGAATTACAGTCTCTAATACAGCAAATATATTTTGAAAGAGTATTAGGCATCACTGACCTTTCTTTGTGATCCTGTCCCTCTAGCTGCAGAACAATGTAGGAGGACAAGTTGCATTGCCTATTTTGTAGAATGATCTTTAGGATGGCCAGTGGTAGTTGCAATAATAGTAGAGATGAACAATAATCTAATTCCAAATATGGTAAATCATTAATAATATCTGTACCTTTTTAGAAGAAAAATTCATTTTGTACTGAAAGTTGTATTGAGATTTTTTAAAAAATTCCATTCATTAAATGGAACAGACTGACTCAAGTGGCCAAGCAAACTTTTCTGACTCGAATTTATCAAACAAATTTCCTTTTGGCATCAAGCCTTGAAAAATCTGTCTATGAAACCATCACATCTTCATGTTGTTTATTCTTCACTGATGTTGGAACATGAGAGGTATTTTGGTGTTGAGCATCAAAACTGTGAAAAGAAGGAAAAAGCAGCCACCCCTGATCTTGGAACAGTGTTACAGGGCAAATATTCCAATTAGTTATTAGAAACAAGTGGAAAGAAAATAATATATGCTTCTCTCCAAAACTATAAGATGGTTTTCAGGCACACCTCCCTTCTGTTATACATGTATACATCTATGATCATCTCCCGAAGTGGATTTTAATCTTTGATGGAAATAATAATGATTTTTGAGCCATGAGTCCTCTGCCTTCATAAACCTAGGATAATATTGTGAACATAGTAGGTCCTCAAAAACATTTATTGATTGAATATATAAATAAATCATCAGAAAAGTGAAGTTTCTTTGAATCAATTATTGGGATTATCGTATTCTGAAGCTGAATTAGCCCCAAATTGGAAATGGGACTTGAAGTGTTGTAAGGAATAGAAGACATGTTTCTATAATAGAAAAGAAAAGACCAGAAACAAGAGATAAATGTCTGAGATTGGGGCAAAAAAAAAAACCAAAATGTTCTCAGCCAAGAGGTCAAGTCAATAATCCATAACTAAGATAAGCCAACTATTTTACCAATAGCCTAAAATCAATATACTGCGATCTCAATTATTTCAAATACCAAGCCATGATTAAAATTGAAAGACTTTGGTCAGATAAACCAAAATCTAAATACCAAAAGGGCTCAAAGATCAAAAGAAGCTGAAGGCAAGCAAAAGGCATCCTACAGATAGTTCCCAAGCCTATTCCACTACATTTGAAGGATCCCAGTAGACTCCACCTCTTTTTTTTTTTTAAGATTTTATTTATTTATTTGACAGAGAGAGAGATCACAAGTAGGCAGAGAGGCAGGCAGAGAGAGGGGGAAGCAGTCTCCCTGCTGAGCAGAGAGCCTGATTCAGGGCTCGATCCCAGGACCCTGAGATCATGACCTGAGCCGAAGGCAGCGGCTTAACCCATTGAGCCACCCAGGCCCCCCATCTCCTCTTCTTTCTCTTGGAGCTAGATTCTGGCTCTTTCATTACCTTGTTGTCTCATCCCTGGTATCCCCTCTCTGCCTTTTTGCATTGGCAGCACCCCGGTTTTGACAGAGTCATGCATCCCCAGAATGCCAAATACATTAACCTTATCTCCAAGCTGACCCCTGCCTTTTGAATCCCATTTACTAGGAAGATACCTCACAGCTGCAGAACTTTGACCTTTCATCCATTTAATTTAAAAAATGCAACCCGAAACTTTGAGTGGCATTGCATAAGAAATGTCAGGGGCCAAGAAAGAGACAACTTAGGTCAGAGATCAAGGCTAGTAGCCGGGAATATTGGCACCAGGCAAATTCTGATATTAACACGTGGTCATTGATAAAACTCAAACAAAAGCAAGATGCTAATTCTGTTAACCTTCCTGGCAGGTGTGTTTATTGATTCATTAGATCCTTCTACCTTTTATTTCCAATGAATAAATTTATATAATAAATATACAGTTAGTTGATTTCCACAGTGACCAAGATGATAATAGTAGTCCTTTTAGTTTCCTCTGAAGTGAATTCATTGTATTCATTATACAGAGAAATCAATTTGAAATCAATCAATCGTAACAAACTCTGTGTTCATACTGGGTATGCCACAAAACAGTCACTTTTCTCTAGGAGCGACATACAAGTCATTAATCCCTTGAGTTTTTTTAAGAGGGTGACAACAGGAACATTTACTAGCGGATGCCTGTCAGAAGGGTTTCAAAGAGAGTGACTCCAAGCTGGGAATTTGAGAACAAACGGGCTCTATCTGAGCTCGGGAAGGTTGTAAAAAGCATTCTAGGCAAAGAGAACACTAAGGGTGAAAATAAAGAATGTCCTTTCCTGTTGACTGGATAAATCACACAGTGCCTGTGAGGAGGGCAGCAGTGTGCAGTGCATGCATTCATTTCTGCTTTCCTTCACAGGTTGGGGCTGAGTTTTAACAGCATTTCTGCCGTTGACAATGGCACTCTAGCCAACACTCCTCATCTGAGGGAGCTCCACCTGGACAACAATAAGCTGATCAAAGTACCTGGTGGGCTGGCGGAGCATAAGTACATCCAGGTAATACAGTACCACTAAATAGTGTGCGGGGTGTCTAGGGAGCAAACCCTCCCTACTGCGATGATGGGGGCAGGCTTACAAATCTTTTTGCAGGAAGTTATTTTTTAATGTTTCCACATAAATATTCATTCTGGTTTCATGAAAAACACAAGGGTATTTTTAAAAAAGATTTTATTTATTATTTATTTGTCAGAGAGAGCACAAGTAGGGGGAGTGGCAGGTAGAGGGAGAAGCAGTCTCCCTGCTGAGCAAGGAGCCCAGTGTAGGGCTCCATCCAAGACCCTGGGATTATGACCTGGGCCGAAGGCAAAGGCTTTAAACCACTGAGCCACACAGGCATCCTGAAAAAGTAGGTCTAAATTATTATTTTTTTAAATAAGACTGTTTCCCTAAACTAGTTATTGTGTTGACTTCCAGAATATAATATTTTTAATGAAGCAGGCAAGATAGTTAGAAGTCATAGATCACTGTAACAGAAACATACTGATTGAAAAAGATGGTATAATTTATGAACCATAGATATGGAATAAAATAGCAGTTATAAATTTTAGCTTCAACAGACGTCATGTAGGTCAAAAGGGAATATTTAGCTGGCAGTGTGACTGAGTTAATTTTCTATAGATTATTGAGTTATAGTACATTCATAAGAATACGATGATACCATCCAGGGGTCCACTGCAGTAACAGAGCTTTCTAGTCTGTAAATCTATAAATGTATGGCATGTTATTAGTTTAAATAATAACAATATTTTCATACATAATAGCATAAGACTTCCATTGTTACTTTGAGGAACTAGAACAAATACATTATTCAATTTTTTATTTAAAAATTAATAAGCAGTTATTCATAAATTTTATGTATTTGCTTGTTTTATCTAATTTTTCATTTTCTTTAAAGGTCATATTTAAATTGTCTTTTTCAGAAATTTACATAGGTACTTAGTTCAGTCATGACAATTTAGAAATTATATGTTGGAGTGCCTGCATGGCGCAGTCGGTTGGGTGTCAGACTCTTGATTTTGGCTCAGGATATGATCTCACCATTGTGAGATCGAGCCCCACATGAGATCTGTGCTCAGTGTGGAGTCTGCTTAAGATTCTCTCACTCTCCCTCTGCCCCACTCCTCTGTGCTTGCACTCTCTTTCTCTCTCAAATAAATAAATTTTGTAAAAAGACAAATTATACCTTGACGTTGATGTTCTATCATAAATAAATCATTTTTATAAAGTTGCCATTTTGGTAATGTTTCCACTTCTTTGGTTGGGGTTCAAGATAGGTTTATCCCTTACTTGCTGTCAGTTATGCCAATATGTTACTGATCTCTCTTCTTTTTTTATTCAGTTGTGACAAAAATTCCAAATGAGATTGACACATCATCATTTACATAAGGATTCTGTTGGTGGTGGGCATTTGTGGGGGGCAGTTGTTTTGTTTTCATTTTTATATCCTAGAATAATCAGTTTTACCTTCTTGATTGCTGTTTTTCAAATGTCAGTCTGGTTGTATTACTGAGTTCATAAAATAAGTTTAATGAGTTAATTTAGAACATTTATGGGATAGGCTAGGCTCAGATGGGTTAGAATGAATGGAAAATAAAATATCAATGTAATGGTAAGTATTTCATAAAGACTTTGTTTGAATGCACAGATTTATATATACTAAATACATGTATTGTGTTTCTTATTGTGGGTCACAGAGAAAAAAAATTATAAAACATGGTATTGCTATTTTGAAATATTTGTTGAATATCAGCAGGATTGAATATCATGAGGATTCACACAAGGGCCTCATTCTTGGTTCTTCTTTTCTAATTGGCTATCCATGCATTAATTTCACCTCCCTTCTTATAGGCTCCTAGGGATTTCACCTAATTCACTGTCTTTTTTGTAAGTATATAATTCAGTTATTTTTAGCAAAATTATATCATTCTTCAACCATCTCTAAAATCCAGTTCTTCTTTTATTTTATTTATTTGAGAGAGAGAAAGAGTGACCATGAGCATGGGATGGGCAGAGGGAGAAGCAGGCTCCCCTCTGAGCAGGGAGCCTGACGTTGGACTTCACCCCAGCCCTGAGACCCTTACCTGAGCTGAAGGCAGACACTTAAGGGACTGAGCCACCCAGGCACCCCCACCACAATCCAGTTCTAACACTTCTATTACCCTCCAAATATTCCCCTTACTTTTTCTAGTCAATTTTCAATCTCATCTTCTGCCACAGGTAGACACTCAGACTCTCACATTTCAGCATGATGTTAACTACAGATATTTGTAGATGCTCTTAATCAAGTTGAGAAAGTTCTCTTTTATTCTTAAGCTTATTGAAAATTTTCATCATGGATGTATATTCAAATGCTTTTTGTGTGTCTGTTGAGGTTATCGTGTGGTTTTTGCCTTTTATTCCTTTAATATACTATATTAAGTTAGTTAACTTCCAGTTAAATGAGTTTTACATCCTTGAATAAATCATGCTCCATCTTGGTCATGGTGTACAGATTTTTTTTAATGTTATGAGATACAGTTTCCTGATATTTTGTTAAAGTTTTTTGTCTATGTTTATATGAAATATTTGATTGTGGGCTATATGTGTATGTATGTGATGATTTTTGTCTGGCTTTAATATTAGAAAATAAAGACTTCTGGGCGCCTGGGTGGCTCAGTGAGTTAAGCCACTGCCTTCGGCTCAGGTCATGATCTCAGGGTCCTGGAATCGAGTCCCGCATCGGGCTCTCTGCTGAGCAGAGCCTGCTTCCCTCTCTCTCTCTGCCTGCCTCTCTGTCTACTTGTGATCTCTCTGTCAAATAAATAAATAAAATCTTAAAAAAAAAAAGAAAATACAGACTTCATAAAATGAGTTGGGAATAGAATTTTCTTTTTTACACAGACTGATACCTGCTTTATGTCTTGATATTTTTTTCTCTCGCCTTCAGTATTAGTCATAAACTCTAACCAAACATGTTTCCCTTTTCTTGCTAATTATTGCTAGGAATTAGAGAATGGCAAATGAAAAGAAATTTTCAGTTTGAGAATTATTAAAAAAATACTTGGACGTATTGTTTGGCTTAATATCCCTCGCTTGTTTTTATGTGATATCTATTGTTCTCTTTCCAAACCCTTTCTTAAACAAGGCCCTTTTCCCGTGCATATCAGTGAGTGTTCAGGTAGCTGCAACAATATTTTAAGTTAATTATTATGAGGGAACACCTCATAGGTTTTACAATGTACTTTAGAGATTTTCGCTTTCTTACTATATTTTTGCTTTGGTTGTATAAGTCACTTCTTGTTCTTCAAAATTCACATGTACATGATAGAAGTAAAAACCCATTTCTAAAGTCCTTTTTATAAGTCTGATACTTAATTTCCCCAAGAAAAATCTATGAACATGTTACCATTATCTTAATCATAATCATAATCATAATCATAAAATGCATTTCAGAAAAAATCCTACTGAACAGTAGAATTATATTCATAAGATAGAATTTGTAACACATAGTGCATTTTCATTTCAACTTTCTAGGTCTGTTCATTCCAAATGCTGATACTCAGTGTTTCTTAGGGTTTGTGATTATTTTGATTCTAATACCGCCTGTACACTTTTTATTCACTCTATATTACTTCCTCATTTTGTTTAATTTTGTTAAAATGGGCATCACTTTACCTTTGCCCCGAAAACGCAATAGTCCATGGAGACACAGCTTGTGAAATAGCATGAATTTACTCATGTATTCATTCAACATGTATTATTGAACACCTACTCAGTTCTAGTAGACACTGAAGATACAGTCATAAAAAAAACAGAACAAGTTTCTTTCCTCATGGAGCTTTTATTCTAGAGGAGGATACAGACAAAACAAATAAATGTATAATAAGCTATATAGTGATAATTACTATGAAGATTTAAAGAAGTGAATTGGGGCAGAGAGTGGCAGCCCTGGATAGTGAGGAATGATGCCTTTGGTAAGAAAAAGTTACATGAATTACATGAGGGAGTAAACCCCGGAGACATCCTGGAGAAGGTCAGTCTATGTGGAGGAAGCAACATGTGCCAACCAAAAGAAGGACTGTGATTTTTGTAATAGAGGAAAAACAAGTAGGGTAGAGTGGTTAGATTGAATAGCTAGGGGAGATGAGGTCAGAGCAGAAGGATGTCAGATCCTGTTAGGTTTGTGAGCCAATGTGAGAACTTTGGACTTTATTCTGCATGAGACAGGAAGGCACTGGAGTGTTGAGGGGAAGAATATATAACTTGGCTTCCTTTTTGAAATAATTGCTCTATGAACTAAGGAAGGAAGATTGATTTTAGAGCAGAAAAGGAAGCAAGAACGGTGACTTCAATCATCCAGGAGGAGATAATGGCAGTTTTGGACAATGTTGTAGGAGTCAATATGGGGAGAAGACTGGGTTACATGTACGTTTTGAAGATTAAACTAGCAGCATTTGTTGATGGTTGGGTGGAGAGTGTAAGAGAAAGGAAGGGTCGAGGATAAAGAATAAAGAATAAAGGGAAAAGAATAAAGTATTTACATGAATGGCCCCGTCTACTTAGAGGAAAATAATCATTCTCCATTATTTCATTTTGCAGGTTGTCTACCTTCATAACAACAATATCTCTGCAGTTGGGTCTAATGACTTCTGCCCACCTGGATACAACACCAAAAAGGCCTCTTATTCAGGTGTGAGCCTTTTCAGCAACCCAGTCCAGTACTGGGAGATCCAGCCATCCACCTTCCGATGTGTCTACGTGCGTTCTGCCATCCAGCTTGGAAATTATAAATAATTCCCTAGGAAGCCGTCATTTTTATAACCTGGCAGAAATCCCATTAATATCATTGCTCAAAAAAGAAAAAAAAAAGAAAGCTAGATACTGGAAACTTAACTGCAATGTGGATCTTTTCCCACATGATTTATAATACATAAAGCTGAATATGCAGTTTAAATAATTGCCTACAATAAAAAAATATTTTGCCTGCCATTTTCAGAATTCTTTTCTGAAGCTTTCTGTTGATGTTAACTGAGCTATTGCAGATACTCTTATTCCCTTAAACATAAAATTTGAAGTAAATATATATATATATGTCAACAATTTAGTAAAGCTTTTCGTATTTAATTCTTAGAAAGATTCAAATAAAAAGTGTCCATCTTTGGTAGCTCATAGGGTGTTAGACCCTTTGACAAAAAGTCTTAAGTTCTATCTAGCTCTGTGTTAATCCCCGTTATTCTTGGTAAAGCCTCATTTGAATATGTAAATTCAATAAGGCTTTGTAAAATTTTTGCTTATGTCATCCTTTTGAAAATAATAAATTTACAAATACATTCAAAATTACCATTGTATAAAAGTGTAATTGTAAATCTTCCCTAAACCCCATTTTCTGAAGAGAGCAGACATTGTGTTCTAGACAAATATAGCACATATCTTCAAGTTCTCAGATATTTCTTTCACTCCTGTTTTTTGACATTTGTGTGTTATAACTTACATTATCTATGATCAGTGCTAAGCTGATAAAGCCCAAAGCTGATTTTTTTCCCGATTGGTCTAGAAAGCTGGTATTTTCAGGTATTAAAATACTAAATCAGTCTTAAAATATCTTGTGTATAATCAGGCTGCTCACCTGAATATTTCTATAATTACTAGATGTATTAGAAATATTTATTGCACTTAGTTAAACATTCAAATTTAGAACTTTTTTCTTCAGGATTTATAAAGACTTACCAAAGCAGACCATTCAGTAGGCCTGGGGAATAGGCTGATTTACAAAAAAATAGAGATTTACCAAAAACTACATTGATGCTACCAACGTCTAATAGACAAACATGTGAGGATAGTTTGTTCTGTCTACAACGTTGGCTGTTTTATGGTTGAAAATATTGATGACGAAATCCAAGATGGTTTTTAAAAGAAGATTTTATTTATTTACTTGAGAGAGAGGGCATGCACACACAAATGCACACATGGAGGGTGAGGTTTAGACAGGGAGGGAGAGGGACAAGCAGATTCCTCGCTGAGCATGGAACCTGATGTGGAACTCAATTCCATGAGCCTGAGATCATGACCTGAACTGAAAATCAAGAGTCGGACTCTCAACCGACTGAGCAACCCAGACAGCCCCAAATCCAAACTGGTTTAAACCAAAAAGGAAAACCCAAAGGGTCCTACTATTAGAAGAGTCTTTAGGTACAGTTTGATCAGAATGCCAGCCAAGTTTCTCTGCAGTTCTTTGCCTTCCTTCATTACATTTTCAAGCTGCCCTCCCTTATGGTTGAAATATGACTCTCCCTCATTATTTCTCTCTCAGAACACAAAAGCATATCAACACAAAATTTCCAGGAGAAGTCATGAGATCCTCTCTAATTATTACACAGCTACTTCATAGCCCTATAGAGTAAATGAGTAAAGTAGAAAAGTAGACTTAAGTTAGGAGAAATTAAGTAACTTTCCCATAGTCAAATACCTGGTAAATACATGGCAACCAAACTTTCTCTTTTAATCTTTGTGTAAGTCAGGATCTGGCAGAAAACAGAATTTACCTCTGAGAGGTCAAATGAAGATAGTTAATAAAGGGACTCTAGAACATGTGCAGAGTCTACTGCACCAAACAAGGGATGACGAGGCACCAAGAGATGGCAATGGTAGAAAGCCATTGCCACCCAGATGGCTACGAGGGTAGGGAAAGAATTGAGTTTCTGGAGGCAAGTGAGAGGACAACTTTGGAGGATTTCTGTGCCTGGAGTACTATGTTCCGGGAAGGATGCCACATCTGCCAGAGGAAGGTATGTCCCCTTCTCTCCTTCTACATCAGACTCTCCCACTGATGAAGCCTAAAGGGAAGACAACCATCAAGAAAGCTAGAAGAGGAAGGTTCTTCTTGGGGCAGGACAGAGATGGAAGAAAAAAGGATCTAGTCAGGGCACTTGGAGAATAACTAATAAGCCCAGCACCATAACTATATCTGTAGGATTATTAAACAAATATTACCAGCCACAGATAAACATGACATTCACATCCTATGTCATTCCAGGCACTTTTTCTGAAACCCAATTATTTTAGGCTTTTTTGCAATGATCAGAGGTGCTAACAAATAAAACAATATTTGATGAAACTTGGTCAAAGAATTAACTGAATCTGGTTTTCCATTAGGAAACATGGGGCTATTTTCATAATGCTTTGAGTGAAGCAATGTTTGCTTATTTAAAGAAATGATTAGCATTAAAAATCAAATGGTAAACAGAAAACTTACACTGTCAATATTAATGGGCAACTATGTATTTTACAGAAATTTGGTAGAAAATAAAAATAATATTTGAATAATCATGAGAATCAGAGCATAGAGCTCTGAGCTCTTGTAGTCAAAGTCATATTCTCCTTTATGACAATTACAACATGAAATATACAGGGCTTTGTGTGAGCTATTTAATCACATGTTGGACTTCCATGAGGTGATCATGAGTGATATTTATTCACAGCCTGGCATTGGGCAATAAATAAGTAGGAAAGGCTATTTCTTGATTCAACATTTCATTCATTGATTCATTCATTCATTGATTCATTCAATAAACTAGCACTGGATATATTGTAAATATGAGTCAAGACCTGGTAGAAAGATAATAACAGCAACAGATATTTATTTCTGGAGTTTATTCAGTGAATACAAAATTCCTGTGCCAGGCTCTTCCTGGTCCATATCTGCTGATCACAAAAATCCCATGAGAATGTATTGTTTCTCTTTCACAGGTGATGAAATTCAGACATAGTACATGCAGAGTCAGAGCTGTAACTCTGATGTGTGTTGATCGAGTTAGGGTCAGCCTTTGCTTTCGCCATAGTTTACAACTATGCTACTGTACAACTCAAAGCATGTCAAGGCCAAAGGTGGTAGTCTGAAAAACTGAGAAGGGAGTCTCTTCATAGCTCTCAGTGGTTTCTCAGTATTGTGGTAATAAGTCATTGTCTTGAGATGCAGCTGACATAAACATAATTACTGTCATTTATTCAATACAATGTCTTAACTGTACATACAGTGTCTCATTTAATACTTACAATGGCCCTGTGGATTATGTATGGTTATTTAATATCTCTTTTACAGATGAGCAAATGAAGCCTCAGAGAAGTCAAGTACCTCTCCCATGGACACACAGCTTGTAAATAAGAAAGGCAAACTTTCCATTCTTTTCAATGTGTTGCCTTCAGCTCTTTAGAAAGAATGCATTTGTGTCCAACAATGAAGAATCCCTGAATATCCATAACATCTTTCATCTTTGCCATATGGTGCAGGGCCATAAAATAATGGGTCATCCCACCACTGTGATTCGTTACTTCAAAAAGAATAAATTTGTCCATTAAGAAAAATGAAGCTATAACACTGTTCGACTTTTAAAAATGTCCTGTATTGGCACTGTCTAATATGGTACTCATGAGCATATCCAGGTAGGAGCACTAGAAATGTGATGGAACTGAAGAACTAAATTTTAGTTAAGTTTAATGAATTTAAAGCTAATAGCCATGTGTCACTAATGACTTCGTATTGGATGTGGCATTCTAAACACTCTCAATGAGTTTTAATTTTTTTAAAAGATTTTATTTACTTGACACACAGAGAGAGAGAGAGTGAGCATGAGTTAGAGGAGAGGGGGCAGAAGGAGAGGGAGAAGCAGGCTTCCCACTGAGCAGGGAGCCCTACTAGGGACTTGATCCCAGGACCCCAGGATCATGACCTGAGCCACCCAGGCGCACCTCCCAATGAGTTTAAATATGATTTTCCTGGTGTGGAGTGTATTTCTATTCATACAAAAATATTAACTAGGCCCGTATCTAACTAAGGATATAAGAATGAATAAGATGCCATTCTTGACTTAAAGGTGGTCATATTTTAACAAAGACACAATCATTACAAATAATGGAAATGCAGAAGGATAAATTTTATCATTAGAATTAAAGCCATGCTTCATTTTACTGTGCTTTACTTCCTTGCACTTTGCAGATGTTGTATTGTCTAAAAATGGAAGGTTTGAGACAACCCTGCACTGACCCAGTGTATCGACCACCATTTTCCAATAACATTCGCTCACTTTGTGTCTCTGTCACATTTTGGTAATTCTTGCACTAATTCAAGCTTTTTTCATTATTATTGTATTTTTTATGGGGATCTGTTATTGGTGATTATGACTCATGGGAAGTTCAGATGATGGTTAACATTTTTAAGCAATGAAGCATTTTAAATTAAGATACATACATTTTGGGGGCACCTGGGTGGCTCAGTAGGTTAAGCCTCTGCCTTTGGCTCAGGTCATGATTTCAGGGTCCCTCATCGGGTTCTCTGCTCAGCAGGGACTGCTTACCACCCCCCCTGCCTACCTCTCTACCTACCTGTGATCCCTCCCTCTCTGTCAAATAAATAAATAAAATCTTTTAAAAAATTACATTTTTTCAGATACAATGTTATTGAACACTTACTATATTATGGTATAGTGTACATATAACTTTTATATGCAGTAGGGAATTTAAAAATTCATTTGACTCACTTTTTTGGGATATTGGCTTGATTGCAGTGGTCTAGAACTGAGACCACAATATTTCCAAAGTATGCTTCTATATACAAGTTACATGAGTGGCTCATAGGAGGGGTAATCGGCTTTGTCAAGGGTAGCAGAATGAGCACAGAGAACCATGAAAGACTTCACTGAGGAAGTAATTTTTGAGGCAAGTTTGGATGAATGTATAAGAGTTCAACAGGAACATTTGGAAGAAAGGACTAAAGGCAAGAAAGTAGGAAGTATGAAGATCCAGAAGTGTGTCTAGGCACATCTTCTCTGATATGCTGGCACAAAAGGAGGGCTTCGTCAAGGTCTTTGCTTCTTCTGAAACACATAGGAGTCTACGGTTACCTTTGATATCCACAGGGCTAGAGAGGATATCAGAGGAAGTCACTCTTTTCCCTTTGTCCACAGTCTTGCTGGCCCACAAAAGGTCAATCCCCCAGAACGGTCAATAGGAGGGAGGAAATGGTTTTATTTCTCTTCTCTCTTACACCTCCCAAGGGATCCTACTCTCATTACTCCAGTGAAAAGGTAGCTTCCCTTGGTGTTCAAGGTCCATGTTTTCACTAGATATTTTCTTCAGAGCTGGACCTTGAATGCTACCCTCTCTTCCCTAGTCCTCCCTCCTGCATATTGTAGCCTTCCTGTTGTAGGAGAAGAGCTGGTAGTTAGCCCATTGCCTAACTTATAACCTGGGGAGGGAGGGGTCAAGGTAAGGGACAGAGAAGACTCTTTGGACTTTGATCTGCAAAACGGATCTTCCAACTCACCTTTGCCAGCCCTGTAGCTGCTTCTAATTTTGTCAGGACTCACAGGGGAACGAGGCCTGACACTTCTGCATCCCTCTCTCAAGTAGCAATGTGACTTCTTTCTTACATATGTTTCCTTTGAAACAAAGATAGATACGGTTCATTTCCATGACTTCAAAAGTTGCTATTTGTACAACTGAGCAATGTTATTTAACCTTCCGGTGGCTTATTTCCTTACCTGCAAAATGGGAATAATATTAGTCCCTACCTTACAGGTTGGTGTGTAACTCTCAGACCAGAGCACATGATAAGGGTTCACAGACGTTGGCTGCCAGGTCACATAGTTTGGGCTACCATCATCTCAAGAGCAATTAGTTCTGGGGCACCTGGGTGGCTCAGTGGGTTAAGCCTCTGCCTTCGGCTCAGGTCATGATCCCAGGGTCCTGGGATCAAGCCCCGCATTGGGTTCTCTGCTCAGCAGGGAGCCTGCTTCCCCTTCTCTCTCTGCCTGCCTCTCTGCCTACTTGTGATCTCTGTCTGTCAAATAAATAAAATCTTAAAAAAAAAAAAAGAGCAATTAATTCTCAGGTCTAAGATGGGGTCTGAAAGTATGCATTTCAAACAAACTCCCAGGAAGACTGCCGCTTCTTAGTCCATACTTCGAGGAACAAAACAACAGAGTTCTCTCATCTCCTGTGGGACCATGGCTGACTCTTGTCTCCCCCACACTGGCTGGCTCCGGTGAGGAAACCCCCACAGTGTTAGTTTCCTAGGGCTGCTGTAACACATGACCTCAAATGGAGTGGCTTTAAATGTCAGAAATTTATCCTCTCATAACTCTGGAGTCTAGAAGTTTGAGTTTAAGGTGTTAGCAGGGCCATGCTCCCTCCAAAGCCTATGGGGGAGAACCCTTCCTTGCTTCTCCTAGCTTCAGAGTAGCTCCAGATAGATGTTCCTAGGTTTGTGGCAGGAACAGGCAAATCTCTGCCACCATATCCACAAAGATTTCCTCTCCCATGTGTATGTGTCTCTTCTCTTCTTGTAAGGACACCCATGATATCGGATTAGTCCCCAGCCCAGTTCAGTATGACCTCATCTTAACTTGATCTCCAAAGACCCTATTTCCAAATACGGTCACTCACACTCACAGGTACCAGAGATTAGACTTTAAACATATGGTGGGGGAAGGGGCACAATTCAACCATTAAGACTCACTTCTTTTTATCTTTATAAAAATATTTACTTGTTATCTTATTTTTGTTATCAGTTGTGTTCGATTGTGTACAGATTACATAAGAGTTGGAAAGTGTAAATTTGCCTCTGACCCTCCGTGGTTGGGTAAGGACCCTTCGTGCCTTCATACTAGTTTTAAGTCATCTTACTATATTCAAGCCACCCAGGTTTTCCAGAATACAGTATTTATGTTCTTTTAAATGCATTCTTCTTCAATGACCTTGATCTGGCAATGAGAATTACCGTGTCATTCTCATCACATAAATCAGGCATACACGGGAGTCTCTGCTTTCCTTCCTGTTCACTCGTTTTACGGAATCATCATCATTTCCCTTTTCATTTTCCCCTTCCTCCTACCTGTAATACTATTCCAACTATTCCAGGAACTCCTTCCGTCGGGAGTTTTATCTCAGCTACGGATGCAAGATCCCATTGCTTTATCATCCATGCAAACAAAGAAATGTCTAATCCCTCAGGTAAACTGGAAATCTCATCTGCACCAGTGTCTCACTCATCCAGAGTTCCAGCCGAGTCTTCGGAAGACTGGCCCCAACACACACAGCTCTTGACCAGATTCCATAGCCCATCGACGCCGTTCTCCCGCAGCAGAGGTATTTATCGTTAAGTGGCTGAGTCCATATCACAGTCATTTCAACTTCACTCTGCTGCTCATCTATGATTCTCCCATTTACTACTGCAGAATTTTCTCGCGGACCCGCTTCTCTATCCCCGCACAGCATCTGCCACCGTTACTTCCAGTCACAGCTCTGCCACAGACTGCCATTTCACACGACAGAGCAGAACAGTGGAAAATGGAGAAAAGTCGAGAAAGGGATAACACTACACTCAATAAAAACAGATACACAGATAAATACCGTGAAGTGTAAACCCCCCCGCCACATGAATTTAAATAATGTTAAAGGAGGGGACAGTCCGTGTGTCCTCAAGTCCATGGGCACCTCAGGGCAAAGAAACTGGAGAACTCCTGCCTCCAGGACTCACAACAATGACTGTGTCAGCCCTCGGTGAGCTGGAGACTTTCTCCCCAGGTGGTTTATTTCACTATGGACCCTGAGAGCTAAGTACTTGCAAGGTGGCCGTGAACAAGGGTAGGAACACAAATCAACTTTAAAGGATCCGTAAAATATCAAAACAATCCAACCGTCCTGCCCAGGCCTGCTATGTTTTCTGGCACAGATGACTTCGTTTCTTCAACACATGTTTCTTAAAGCCCCACTGTCCTAGCGTTCACGGTGGAACCAGGACAGTTGTCTCACCACGGCAAGCAGTAGCTGTCATGTGGGGCAGGGTGTGACAAATGAAATGGGGATGAGGCATGCGAACGGGGGGGCAAGACTCACTATTCCTGTAAGATAGTCAGGGAAAGACCCTCCAGAGAAAGTGACAGGTGGGCAGGGATATGAAAGACAAAATGAAGAAAGCCAAAAAAAAAAGAAAAAAAAGCCTTAAATTGGAAGGATGCGTGGCAGGTTCTAGGAAGAACAGGGAGGTCCAATGTGAACAGAGTAAATGGAGAAAGGAGAAGCAAAGCCAGAGAGGGAACAGGATCCCACACCCTGTAGGGCTTTTAGGCAATTTTAAAGACTACCATTCCTCTGAGCTATTGAAGGGTTCTCAGCAGAAAGATGACTTGATGTAGCATCTCTGAGGGGTTCTCTCTGATGACCTTAGAGGGCAAGGAGGGACGCAGGGAGGATATTTACGGTGCTCTTGCAATTACCAAGCAGGATGCGATGCTGGTTGGTAGCAGCGAACGACCTGGAGAGTAGCGGAGAAGTTGCTGAGAAGCGTCCCACTGCGGAAGCGTCTTACAGATACCGAGGACAAGGAGGGCTGAGAAACCAAATGGGGAGAGAGGGAGAGAGAGAAGTGACTCCAAGAATTTTGGCCTGAGCCCCTGAGACGATGAAGTCACCATTGCCTAAGATGGGAAAGACTGTGAGGACGTTGAGGTGGAGGGGAGGAAATCAGAAGTTGTTTTTGGATCTGCTCATTTTGAGATTCCTCTTCAGTTTCACATGGAGGTATCCAGACGTTGGATTTAAGACGCCGGAGCTCAGAGGAGAGGGTCGGGCTGTGGACGTAAATTCAGGAGATGCCAGAACATAGATTGTCCTTTATCAGTGCAGAAATGACTTGACTTGATCCACACTAAGTAATCACACTGTACATGTTAGCAACACATTTTACAGGGCCAATTCTGGCCTTTTGCAATGTTCCCGTGGTTTCTAAGATAAATAAACATATTATATGTTTCCCTCTGGATGCCTTTCCCAGGACCATGTCAGCATTTCCAAAACAGACCTTGCTTAAACAACACCAAGAAAGAAAAACCTCTTGAGGAGAAAGGATTTTATTGTTTTTGAAAAGATTCCTGTGTTTTCTCTTACGAGTTTAAAATTGTATAAAAACAGTTTCGTTTCTGTTTCCCTCAAGAGCTCATCTTAACAAAAGGGCAGCTTGGTGCCTGTCTTGAATGTGGGCTGATAACTTGCTGGTGGTTTGACAGTTATGAATAAACAGTGCTGTACCATAAAGCAAGCATATTCCTGAATCTACTGATGGTCTCAGTGGGCCTCAGGCACTGTACGCACACATTTAACTAGCAAACCATGAAAACGTGTAAATGCCACAGTGGAGGGGATTATTTTATAGAATACGAGCACAGACAATCCTGTAAGCATTTATAGTGAAGGCTAGTTTATCAAGAATCCACATAGCCATTTGATCTGGAGTTGTTTTATAATAAATATAAAATATTTCTCTTGAAATAATTTACCTTTTCCCTCTTTTCACAAAACCAGTTATTATATGTGTGTGTGTTGGGGGGTGGGGTGGAAGGGTGTATCTTCTTGCAATGATATCATGCTCATAAGAGAAAAAAAAACATTTTAATTAATATGATCATTCATTCATTTATTCCTTTAATCTGCACATTTATTGAGGACTTGGGCTATGACAGGAACTATGATCTGTCTGGAGAAAATAAAAAACAAAAAAAATACACATTTTTTCCCTGTAATAAAAACTGTGGGATATGAAAATGAGACATTCTTTCAATAAACTTTAAAAATGAATACAAAGATAATATCTGAGAAGAATTTGAAAGGAAATGAAAGCCAAGAGTACTGTGCACCCCTTCATGATTAAAAATTATAATGTTAAACAAATTTCCTGTGCTGTCATTGTTTAAAAAAAAAACAAACATCTGGAACAGTGTAAGAAATACCAGGCCACCTACAAATCACAAAGCTGTCCCTGAGGTCTAGGCAATGATAAACAAAGCTTATGAGACCAGATGTTTCTAGATGCTGTATTTTGATTAAGATCCTTCTCATACCATCTGGATTGATAGGTGGATTTTTCCCCCTAGGGTATTTCTTCCTAGCTTTGGCAACTCTCATTGATAGATACAGTTGTGATCTGTTTACCTAAGATGAGTGACAATAGAGCTAGAAATTATCCGAGAGGCAATGTCAGGGCAGGAAACTCTAATAACTCATGAACAGGTGGTATGGTTTAGTCCAGGTTTGAATGCTGCCATCACATTTACAAAGCCTACATTTTCTCCAGCTACCAGTGTCCACTTTTAAACTGTCGGAGACAGGATGCTTCAAGTTGTAGTTGGCAAAAGTTGCAAATCAGGTGATAATGTGAAAGGTTTTTCCTTTGCTTGAAATTCTTGACCTTGGTTCTTTCTGACTCTTGCAAATAACACACTAATTCAGAGGGGTTTTTTGTTTTTTTTTTTTTTGGCTTTTGTTTTCATAGGAAAATGTTAATTTTTTTTCTAGTTTTAATCAGATGTAATTGACATGTAACCTTATATACATTTAAGGTGTATACACAACTTATATGTAATATAAGAATTGGGTGTTCACAAAATATGTATATGTAGTAAACTGATCACCTTTCCTTTGTTGCTATAGTAATAACAATAGCAATGCTACTTTGTATTGATCTGACAGCATTTAGTTGAAAAGCGTGTTCACTGGTAGAATCTCATTGTTTCATAATGGACAGCTCAACTGCGTTATATCCTGATAAGAAAAAGAGACAAGGGAAAAAAGAAGAGACAAGGAATAAGTAATTTAAAAGGCCTTTGATAGGGTGCCTGGGTGGCTCAGTCGTTATTCTGTTTAGGTCATGACCCCAGAGTGCTGGGATTGATTCCAAAGTCAGGCTCCCTACCCAGCAGGGAGTCTGTTTCTCTCTCCCCTCTCTTGCTCTCTCTCACTCTCAGATAATATCTCAATCTCAGATAAATAAATAAAATCTTAAAAAATAAAAAATAAAAGAATTTAGATGGATAGATAGATGGATAGATGAATAGATAGATGGATGAGATAAACACAGGCCTGATCTATGAGCTAAGGGCCAAGGAGTTAAGCTGCTAACAGAGCTGGGGAAGAAAGGAAAGGTCGCCTGTCCTGCTCCATATTCTTACTGGTATTGCCTCTACTTCTTTACATGAGCATGAGGGGAGTTCAAGAGGGTGGGGCCTTTGTGAGTGGAATTAATGAGTGCCCTGATAAGTCTCAGAAGATTTTGCTTTGCTTTGCTCTCTGCCATGTGAGAACACAACAGGAAGTCAGCCATCAGCTACACAGGAGAGGGCCCTCAGGACAACCTGACTGTACTGGCACCCTGATCTCATACTTCCTGCCTTCAGAGCTGTGAGAAATAAATTTCTGTTTTTTTGTAAACTACCCAGTCTGTGAGAGTTTGTGATAGCAGCCTGAGCTGACAAAGATCATTCCCTCCATGTGTGGAGGTTTACATCCTTGCTACAATAATGGGTCAGAACAGGGCAATTCTCATTCAGAGGTGGAATCGTCCAAGGGACTGTGAGGCTGGTGAGACTCAGGCCTCAGAGCTGAGGGAGGATGTGGCTAGAGGTACAAGCAGCCTGTGCAGAAGGCTCAGCTGTTGCTTCAGGATCTGATTCCACTTCTGAGGCAATGAAAATCAAATGACTCAAACAGCCTAGTGTCCATCCACTGATGAATGGATACAGAAGAGGTGGTTGGCATCTATGGTGAAATATTACTCAGCCATGAAAAAGAACGACATCTTGCCATTTGCAATGAGGTTGATGGAGCTGGAGAGTATTGTGCCAAGCAAAATAAGTCAGTCAGAGAAAGACAAATACCATATGATCTCACTCATATGTGTAATTTAAGACAAAACAAACAAACAAAGGGGAAAAAAGAGAGGGAAGCAAACCAAGAACCACACTCTTAACTATGGAGAACAAACTCATGGTTACCAAAGGAAGGAGATGGGAGAATGGGTGAAATAGGTGATGGGGATTAAGAAGCACACATCTTGTGATGAGCACCTGGTGTTAAATGGAAGTATTGAATCAGTATATTGTACATCTGAAATTATGCTAACTGGAATTTAAATAAAAACTTAAAAAAAAAAAAAACTAAAAGAAAAGAGTAAAATCCTGTGGTCAGATTGCCTGGGATAGTCTTTGTTTTTGTAATGATAAGCAATGTGACCTTAAACATATCAGTTTATCACTTTAAGCTTAAAATAGGGAGGAATAATAAAGGTGCCTACCACATAAGTTACTTAAGACAATTAACTGAGATACTGTATGTAAATAATGAAAGAGAATGCTCTCACCACAAGATCAGGAAGAAGATGGGGTACCTGGGTGGCTCAGTGGGTTAAGACTCTGCCTTCAGCTCAGGTCATGATCTCAGGGTCCTGGGATTGAGCCCCGCATTGGGTTCTCTGCTCAACAGGGAGGCTGCTTCCCTCTCACTCTCTGCCTGTCTCTCTGCCTACTTGTGCTCCCTCTCTCTCTGTCAAAGAAACAAAATCTTTTTTAAAAAAAAGATCAGGAAAAAGCAAGAATGACTACTTTTTCCACTTTCTTGAAACATTATACAGAAAATCCTAGTTAGTGCAGTAGATAAATAAAAAAAAAAGTGAAAAGCATGACAATTAGAAAGATGTAAAACTATATTCATTTCAAGACAACATGAATGTGCCCATAAAAAATTCTAAGACACCAATAAAAAGTTATCTACTAACATTAATAAGTGAATTTAGCAAGATCACAGGATAGAAGCTTAATGCACAAGAATTAGGTTTGTTTCTTTTTACTAAAAATAAACTAATAATTTTTTTTTTACTTCTGTTTATCTTAGAATCAGACAATATGAATACATTTAACAGGAGACATGTAGGACATATTCATTAAAAAAAACCATAAAGTATTTCTAATAGCAATTGAAGACCTTGACAATGGATATACATACACACAATGGATATACATACAAGTTCATCACTGGAAGTTTCAATATTATTAAAATAATTGATGTATATATTCATCACAGTCTCAATTGTGATTTTAAAAAGGTTTTATCTAGATACCAATAAGCCGATTCTAAAGCTTACATGGAAATGCAAACAACCTAATAGACACAAAGCTTTTTTCTCAAAGAAAAAAAGTTGAGGACTTCAGTTTTTGAAATTTTCCATGAAGCTACAGTGATATTAAAAGACAAAAAGACAGATGTAAAGATCAACTGAACAGAAGACAGAGTTGAGAAATGAGCCCACACACATAGAGTCAAATGATTTTCAGCAATGGTAAAAAGGCAATTCAAGTGGGAAAGGAAGAAACATATACATATATGTTATATATGAAAGCTAACACTATAAAATTTCTAGAAAAAAACATAGGAGAAATTTTTTACAAACTCGAGGTAAGCAAAGATTTCTTAAACACAAAAAATGTAAACCATGATAGAGAAAGTGGATAAATTGGGCTTCATGAAAATTAAAATATTTACTCTTCAGAAGACATTTTAAGGAAAAAAGAAGCTATAGACTGAGAGAAAATGTTTACAATATATATATTTAACAAAGTGCTTTTGCATAATAGCTAGCTAGCTAGAGGTAAACTTTAGAAATGCAATTAAGAGCAAACAACCTTAAAGAACTGAAAAAAAAAGAGAGATACTTCACAAGAGAAAATATACAAATAACAACAAAAAAATGTATGATAAGCTCAATACCTATAGTCATCAAGAAGATACTAATGGAAACCACCTGATGGCTATAGTTAATAATATTGTACTGAATCCTGGAAACTTTCAAAGAGAGTAGTTTTCAGGTGTTCTTATCACAAAAGAAAGAAATGGTACCTATGTGAGATGATATGTTAGCTCACCTGAGTATAGTAATCATTTCACTATTTATGTGTATATTAAATCATGTACACTTTTAATATATACAATTTTAATTTAAAAACAGAAACTAAGCAAACAAAACTCAAGATACTATGTAACTATGGCAATGACTAAAATTAATACCAACCCATGACAATGATGTGGAACAACTATAAATATTATATATTGTTGGTGACAAGGTGTCATTATTTTACCACAAAAATACAGGTTCTTTGTTGGCCAGAGTGAGGAAACCAGCACTATTTATCTAGAGTCAATTTCTAGGAGAGCAAAAGATTTTAAATTTCTAAATTTACGCCCTAATTACTACATTTTTTTACACTACTTTCAGATTGAAGTTCAAAGAAGTTACATGTAAAAATTGGATAGAAAATAATATGTGGTGCCCAACACTGTAAATTCACAAATGGAGAGGCAATTCTCTTCTGTATTATCTTCTACAGGCATTTTGTTTTTATGCTTCCCGGTAGAGCACAGAAATTGTACACTCCTAACTTCTAAGTTATTTTTTTAAATTTTCTTCTTTTCATTGTTTCTAAAAAGGAAGATGACCAGGTGAGGGAACCTGGAATTTCCTCCTTAGGTCAGCAAATTCATATTCAAGAAAAGATTCAAAAGACCAGAATGCTACACACCACTTACTTTTCCTGCTTAATATATGAAAGGATTATTCTTTAAAAACTGAAAGAAAAAAGTAAAAAAACAAACAAACAAACAAAAAACCCAAGAAGAATCTGAAAAGTTTGTTGATTGGCAAAATGCCAGCCTGGATAGAAATCATTCAAGGACAAGAAAACATTGTAAAACTAGCTAGAGCCTTATGAAAAGATCCTGTCATATTAAAAAAAAAAAAAAAAAAAAGGAGAACGAAAGTTGGGGAATGGGGAGCAGAGCACTGCTTTGAAAACCATTTATATAGAAAACTGACATTTTGAAAGCCTCTGCCTTCTAGTCTAAATAAATAATTGAAAAAGTAGCCAGCTTGCAACAAGAGATACCATGATAGAGGGAAATAGAGAGCTGAGTGGTATGCTGAGTTAAAGAAATGAAAATAAATTATAAGAAAAATAACAGTTGCAGAAACATTGAAGAGGGAAATCAGCATAACAGGAAGAAGGCAAAAGAAAAAAACAAAAAGATGAATGATCTAATGTGATGGCAAATAAAAGCAATAGAAACAATTATCCCATGGATCACTGTTTTCTTTAAAAAGAAACTAATTCCAAAAACGCAGAAGGAAAAACCAAAGGCAGACTAGGAGAAACATTCTGAGGTGAAGATTTGAATCTGTAGCTTGAAAGGAAGCCCATGAAAAATTTTAAAAATTAAAGAAAAGAAACTGATCATAATGAAACTTGGCAAAGTACTTAGATTTCAGAGATGAGCACAATACCAACCATAAAATCAATCAATCAATCAATTGGTCACACAAGCATAAGGTAGGACAAGTCACAACAAATAAGAGTCTATCTACAGAAAGACTATCTACCTTGGATTTCTCTATAGCACTAAACTTCAAACCTCAGCTTCAAATATCGAGATCATGAGGGAACTTCCCTCAGCAGGCTGGCTGGAGGGGGCTGGGTGTGCCCTGCTGCCCTCTCACCCAGCCCCCCCGCTTGGGGGTCTGATCCCTGGGCTGACTCCCCATCTTCTTCAGGACTAAACTTCAGAAGAAAATTGTCAGAATTTTGATAGGAAGTTTTGTGACTATAACTATGTCCTCTTTTACACATTTCCGTAAGACCTGAGTTACAGTGAGCAATCAGTAAATGTTTGTTAACTGAATTAAGAAGCAATAGATACAAATGCAAGTAGAGCAAGTCTTTGAAAATCATTATTTTGGGGAATCAAATAATGCACTGGTAATAAACCCACTGAATTCTAAACAAAGAGTATGAGTTCAACCCATTAAATATAATTAGTGTACCTGTTCATCACCACTGTTCATCCTTATTACTATTCTTAGCCTTTTGTAATCCAAGGAAACATAATACGGCTTTCAATGCATTCATGTTATTGCAATGAACAAAGATGGTTTCACGTTAATATATTATAGCATCATTGACTTGTTCACCCAAAATCTAGGAAGCTTTGTTCCTAATCTATCAGTAAGTACTATGAGGATAATATCAAAAGCATATCCTCAGTCTTTCCTGTTTTTATCAACTCCATTGCCACCAGCCAATTCAGCACCATCAAGTCTCACAAGGGATGTGACATATTGTAATTTTCTTGCTTCCACTTTCCACCTTCTCTACTTTACCACTATGCAACTCCAGTTCTGTAACAACTCAATCTACAGGGTTCTGTATAAACATTCCCTGTTCAGCCCTCTGCATTGAACTCTCACCGCTATCATGCCAAACTTGTCCTACCCCAGGACATTGATCCTTGCTCATTCCCTGGTCTGAGACACTTAATCTGTACTAAAATGCCATTTCTATGACCACCTTTTATAAAACAACATTTTTTTTTGACAGACAGAGATCACAAGTAGACAGAGAAGCAGGCAAAGAGTGAGGAGGAAGCAGGCTCACTGCCGAGCAGAGAGCCCGTTGCGGGGCTCGATCCCAGGACCTGAGATCATGATGAGCTGAAGACAGAGGCTTTAACCCACTGAGCCACCCAGGTGCCCCAACATTTTTGTTTTATAAAACAAAAATTGTTTGTTTGTTATAAAACAAACATCCTTTTATCTTGTTTTATTTTTCATAGTACTTAAACTATTTTCTGAAATTATCTTGTTTACCTACTTTTCTTCCCCAATAGATAAGCTCCTTGAGAGCAGGGACCTTGTCTGTCTTGTTTGTTTCTATATGCCAAGAACACAGAATAATTCCATACATGTACCTGGACATTCCATTTATCTAGAGTGAGCAAATGAATGATTAAATGAATAAATGAATGCCTGAGCAAAGGAGACCATTTAGTTAGTACTTATACTCAAACTCACAATGAACTACTCGGAAGTTTTGAAATTAATTACTGTTCAAAACTGAGCAAACTAGCTGTTTTTGTTTATCTCCTTTTCCTTAATTTAGAGTGTTCAGATGAAAGTCCATTTAATAGAGATGTTTTGTAAGAGGGGTTCTGCCAGAAAGATCTGAGGAAGTAACCTGGACACTAGAAGAGAAAAAAATAAGTTCAAGATGACACAATAGTATTACACCCTGTAAATGCCCGCAGATATATGCGTTATGAAATAGTGTGTGCTAGAGGCATTTCTGATCCTGAATATCCACTCTTTTCAACAAGGTTACTTCTATTTTGTCTAAGTGTCCAGAGAATGTTTGGAGAGACAGGAGAGAAAGAAGGAAGAGCAGAAGGAGGAAGAGCACAAGGAAGGAAAGAAGGAAGGAAGGAAGGAAGGAAGGAAGGAAGGAAGGAAGGAAGGAAGGAAGGAAGACAGGCAGGCAAACCAGTTTTATTTCAACAGCTGGACCAAATTAAGAAAACCAAATGAAATTCTTTGGGTTGGATTCTGAACCCAGAAAAACGCGGTTGTGGTAAAGCACCACGTTATTTGCAGCAAGCAAAATGTAAGAAAATCACATCTTTAGTACCAGTACTACATTTGCCATTCTTTCAAAGTTGATGTGATGGATCGCTTTGGGGACAGTTCTCAGGACCTGTAAAGTATTGTTACTGGTGAAATGGAAAATTAGAGTTAATGAAGTTTAAAACAGTCACCTAAAATGCACCTTTCTACAAACTGAATCAGAATTTATTTGAGGTTTGACCCTGTTTACATTGGGTAAAATGTCGGAAAAGCCTTCTTTGGTCGTCAGAATGTATATCTATCTACCTATTTATTTATTTTTTAATGTATATCTCTTTAAAATCAACATTTTTAAAAGGTTTTTTTATTTATTTGATAGACAGAGATCACAAGTAGGCAGCGAGGCAGGCAAAGAGAGAGAGGGGGAATCAAGCTCCCTGCCGAGCAGAGAGCCCGATGTGGGGCTCAATCCCAGGACCCTGAGATCATGATCCTAACTGAAGGCAGAGGCTTAACCCACTGAGCCACCCAGGCACCCCTAAAATCAACATTTTTATTTTTGAGGCGAGGTTATGATTTCTGAGTATCCAGGGTATTTTTTTTTCAAAATAAATATAAGCATAAAAATAAGGAGAGATGCCTTTAATTTCTTTTTGTTGTCTGATTGCTGAGGCTAGGACTTCTAATACTATGTTGAATAGCAGTGGTGATAATGGACATCCCTGCCGTGTTCCTGACCTTAATGGAAGAGCTTTCAGTTTTTCTCCATTGAGAATGATATTTGCGGTGGGTTTTTCATAGATGGCTTTGATAATATTGAGGTATGTGCCCTCTATCCCTACACTTTGAAGAGTTTTGATCAGGAAGGGATGCTGTACTTTGTCAAATGCTTTTTCAGCATCTATTGAGAGTATCATATGGTTCTTGTTCTTTCTTTTATTAATGTGTTCTATCACATTGATTGATTTGCGGATGTTGAACCAACCCTGCAGCCCTGGAATAAATCCCACTTGATCGTGGTGAATAATCCTTTTAATGTACTGTTGAATCCTATTGGCTAGTATTTTGGCGAGAATTTTTGCGTCTGTGTTCATCAAGGATATTGGTCTGTAGTTCTCTTTTTTGGTGGGATCCTTGTCTGGTTTTGGGATCAAGGTGATGCTGGCCTCATAGAATGAGTTTGGAAGTTTTCCTTCCATTTCTATTTTTTGGAACAGTTTCAGGAGAATAGGAATGAGTTCTTCTTTAAATGTTTGGTAAAATTCCCCTGGGAAGCCATCTGGCCCTGGGCTTTTGTTTGTTTGGAGATTTTTGATGACTGTTTCAATCTCCTTACTGGTTATGGGCCTGTTCAGGTTTTCTATTTCTTCCTGGTTCAGTTGTGGTAGTTTATATGTCTCTAGGAATGCATCCATTTCTTCCAGATTGGTCAATTTGTTGGCGTAGAGTTGCTCATAGTATGTTCTTATAATTGTCTGTATTTCTTTGGTGTTAGTTGTGATCTCTCCTCTTTCATTCATGATTTTATTGATTTGGGTCCTTCCAAATTGGTAAAGAAGAAGTCAAACTATCACTTTTCGCAGATGATATGATACTATATGTGGAAAACCCAAAAGACTCCACTCCAAAACTGCTAGAACTTGTACAGGAATTCAGTAAAGTGTCAGGATATAAAATCAATGCACAGAAATCAGTTGCATTTCTGTACACCAACAACAAGATTGAAGAAAGAGAAATTAAGGAGTCAATCCCATTCACAATTGTACCCAAAACTATAAGATACCTAGGAATAAACCTAACCAAAGAGACTAAGAATCTATACACAGAAAGTTATAAAGTACTCATGAAAGAAATTGAGGAAGACACAAAAAAATGGAAAAATGTTCCATGCTCCTGGATTGGAAGAATAAATATTGTGAAAATGTCTATGCTACCTAAAGCAATCTACACATTTAATGCAATCCCTATCAAAATACCATCCATTTTTTTCAAAGAAATGGAACAAATAATCCTAAAATTTATATGGAACCAGAAAAGACCTCGAATAGCCAAAGGAATATTGAAGAACAAAGCCAAAGTTGGTGGCATCACAATTCCGGACTTCAAGCTCTATTACAAAGCTGTCATCATCAAGACAGCATGGTACTGGCACAAAAACAGACACATAGACCAGTGGAACAGAATAGAGAGCCCAGAAATCGACCCTCAACTCTATGGTCAACTAATCTTCGACAAAGCAGGAAAGAATGTCCAATGGAAAAAAGACAGCCTCTTCAATAAATGGTGCTGGGAAAATTGGACAACCACATGCAGAAAAATGAAATTGGACCACTTCCTTACACCACACACGAAAATAGACTCCAAATGGATGAAGGACCTCAATGTGAGAAAGGAATCCATCAAAATCCTTGAGGAGAACGCAGGCAGCAACCTCTTCGACCTCAGCCGCAGCAACATCTTCCTAGGAACAACGGCAAAGGCAAGGGAAGCAAGGGCGAAAATGAACTATTGGGATTTCATCAAGATCAAAAGCTTTTGCACAGCAAAGGAAACAGTTAACAAAACCAAAAGACAGCTGACAGAATGGGAGAAGATATTTGCAAACGACATATCAGATAAAGGGCTAGTATCCAAAATCTATAAGGAACTTAGCAAACTCAACACCCAAAGAACAAACAATCCAATCAAGAAATGGGCAGAGGACATGAACAGACATTTCTGCAAAGAAGACATCCAGATGGCCAACAGACACATGAAAAAGTGCTCCACGTCACTCGGCATCAGGGAAATACAAATCAAAACCACAATGAGATATCACCTCACACCAGTCAGAATGGCTAAAATTAACAAGTCAGGAAATGACAGATGCTGGAGAGGATGTGGAGAAAGGGGAACCCTCCTCCACTGTTGGTGGGAATGCAAGCTGGTCCAACCACTCTGGAAAACAGCATGGAGGTTCCTCAAAATGTTGAAAATAGAACTACCCTATGACCCAGCAATTGCACTACTGGGTATTTACCCTAAAGATACAAACATAGTGATCTGAAGGGGCAAGTGTACCCGAATGTTTATAGCAGCAATGTCTACAATAGCCAGACTATGGAAAGAACCTAGATGTCCATCAACAGATGAATGGATCAAGAAGAGGTGGTATATATACACAATGGAATACTATGCAGCCATCAAAAGAAATGAAATCTTGCCATTTGCGACGACGTGGATGGAACTAGAGCGTATCATGCTTAGTGAAATAAGTCAATCGGAGAAAGACAACTATCATATGATCTCCCTGATATGAGGACATGGAGAAGCAACATGGGGGGGGTAGGGGGGTAGGAGAAGAATAAATGAAACAAGATGGGATTGGGAGGGAGACAAACCATAAATGACTCTTAATCTCACAAAACAAACTGGGGGTTGCTGGGGGGAGGTGGGATTGGGAGAGGGGGAGCGGGCTATGGACATTGGGGAGGGGAGGCGAACCATAAGAGACTATGGACTCTGAAAAACAACCTGAGGGTTTTGAAGGGTAAGGGGTGGGAGGTTGGGGGAACAGGTGGTGGGTGATGGGGAGGGCACGTTTTGCATGGAGCACTGGGTGTTGTGCAAAAAGAATGAATACTGTTACGCTGAAAAAAAAATAAATAAATAAATAAAAAGGGAAAAAAAAATAAGGAGAGATGTGCTTGATGAACTACATTAATATTTATCACATTGTTTGAAAACATGATGAAATTTCTAGAATATGTCACTTGAATTTTTTTTTATTTTTATCTTTTCTCAAGTTTAAATCAGAAAGTTTAAGTTCATTCTATAAAATTACCATAATGGTCAAAATGTAAAAATTAAAAGTTTTCACTAAGCATGATACGCTCTAGTTCCATCCACGTCGTCGCAAATGGCAAGATTTAATCTCACAAAACAAACTGGGGGTTGCTGGGGGGAGGTGGGATTGGGGGAGGGGGAGCGGGCTATGGACATTGGGGAGGGGAGGCGAACCATAAGAGACTATGGACTCTGAAAAACAACCTGAGGGTTTTGAAGGGTCAGGGGTGGGAGGTTGGGGGAACAGGTGGTGGGTGATGGGGAGGGCACGTTTTGCATGGAGCACTGGGTGTTGTGCAAAAAGAATGAATACTGTTACGCTGAAAAAATAAATAAAAAGGGAAAAAAAAATTAAAAGTTTTCAAGGTTTTATCTAAAGTGTACACAAAAATTTAACAGGCAAACTCTCCACCTTATTTCTTGCTGAGAAAAGAATGCAAAAATAAAATGGAGAATTAAATTTATAAAAAGAGCCTATAAAATAATGAATCCTGGGGCATCTGGGTGGCTCAATGGGTTAAGCCTCTGCCTTCAGCTCAGGTCATGATCTCAGGGTCCTGGGATCAAGCCCTGCGTCGGGCTCTCTGCTCAGCAGGGAGCCTGCTTCCTCCTCTCTCTCTCTGCCTGCCTCTCTGCCTACTTCTGATCTCTCTCTGCCAAATAAATTAAAAAAATTAAAATAGTGAATCCTGTGTCTGCATTTAGGAATTACTCATCCTTAGGTATTAGAAATTGCCTGTTAGTGAAACAATTATCTTAATGTTCAGTTGTACAAAATTGTGATACTAAAGCTAAAAGGACTCTTAGTTCAAGGAGATCATTGTTTTGATGATTTCAGTTTCATTTGCTTTATTGTTAGTATGCTGAAGCAAGTGCATACCATTCCATCATTGCAAATAGAAATGATGAACTTCTGTAGTGCACTTTTACTGATCTATTTAAATAGAAATAGTTCCACTTCTTTACATAGTTTGGGTATATTTTAATAATGTTTCATAATATTTCATTATGTGATTTTACCAGATGGTCACTTAGGCATGTTTTTATTCCTCTAACCTGGAATTTCTTCCAACTTTCTATTGTTATATAGTGTTGAAAAACATTGTCTTGATCATAAATCACTTCATCTCTTGATATCTAGATATAGGGATTACTAGATCAATAGCTATAAACATTTCAGTACATTTTGCCAATTAACAAATTAGTTTTTAAAATTAGTATCATTTCATAGGTTCAAAGTGATAACGAATTTTCTCTTTGTTGTTGTTATTTACCTAGTTACTCTTTATTACCTTTGTTAGAATTATAAAGATTATAAAGCTCAAAGAAGTTAAATGACTCCTAGGGGCAATACACACACACACACACACACACACACACACACACACACCAAAAGCCCAGGCAAATAGTGGAAGAACTAACACCATCCCCTGATCTCAAGTCCTATTATTCTTTCTACAATTTACATTCAGTACTAGGGTTAATAGTACATGTTAAATTGGCAATGAGAGACTCTTTAATTTGTCAGGTTCAGAGTATTAATATTTTTAAAACACAAATTGTTGAAGCACAAGTTTGTTTGTTTTTAGTACTTCATGTATTTATTCAACAGAGAAAGAGCACAAACAGGGGGAGCAGCAGAAGGAGAGGGAGAAGCAGCTCTCCACTGAACAAGGAGTCCGAAGGCGGGGTGGGAGGGGCTCAATCCCAGGACCCTGGGACCATGACCTGAGCCGAAGACAGCTATTTAACCAACTGAGCCACCCAGGTGCCCCAGAGAAATAGAAGTTTTAAGGGACTTCTGCAGTGCAGAAGAACCAGACACAACCGGTTTCACTGTATCACCTGGAAGTACAGGCAAAGCCTGCTCTCTCCCAGCCATCTGGTAGACCTCACATAATCCTTGAACTAGCTACATTATGGTTTAACTCTTAAAAGATATTCAACAGACTCCTAATAGAATTCAGAATCCTTTTATATATATTATAATATTTTTACTATGCATAGATTAACCCACGATCTACATGCATGTGTTCATTCACTCAACAATTATTTGAAAGCCAACTGAGCAGAATATTGCCATAGGGGCTGGAGATGCTGTAGTGAAAACAACAACATAAAAAGCAAGTATGATCTCATTTTGTGGAGAGACGTGCACGTATATACACACACACACAGTAATTAGAAAAATAAACAAAAGGCAGCTTGTGGTACGTGCTCTAATGGAATGAAAAAATAACAGGGGCCTGGCAGACGGCATTCTGGGAGCAAGGCCCAAGGGCTCTTGGGTACCAAGTGTGGGAAAGTCTGAGTTGAGTTGGGTGTGGTGGAGAGGGTTTGTGAGAGAACTGTACCCAAAGGAATAAAGAAAACATGAGAGTCAGTATTACCTATTTCAGGGGTGGTAGAGGGGAGAAATCATGAAATTCGGAGACAGGCATCTTGTTACTGAGGGGCCTGATTTTTTTTAAAGCATTAACATGAGTTTAATAAACTCTATTTTACTGGGTTTCGATGGAGTTCAGTTCAAATAAGACACACAAAAGAGCTTTCTATATTGTGAATCACTAAAATGTTAATTAATGAACATCATTGTATTTGCCAAGAATGGTAAACTGGTGTGTTATTTTTCTGCCTATCATTACCATAAAGAAAACCACAGTAGGGTACCACCTCTTACCTGTCAGAATGGCTAATGTTGAAATGATAAGAACTAGCTATTGCTGGTGAGGATGTGGAGAAAAGGGCACCCTTGTGCACTGTTTCTGGGGACACAACATGGTATATTAAAACTTAATATTTTTAAAAAATCCAATTAAAAATGGGAAGGAGGCCTAAATAGACATTTCTCCAAAAATAGGCATTTGTGACAACATTAATGAAACTCAAAGGTATTATGCTAAGTGAAATATGTCAGAGAAAGACAAATACCATATGATTTCACTTATATATGGAATCTGAAGAACAAAACAAAGAAAACATGGAAGAGATTCAGATACAGAAAACAATCTGGTGATTGTCGGAGGGAAGGGCATGGGGAAGTGGCTGGAACAGGAGAAGAGGACTAAAAGGAACGAACTTCTAGTCATAAAATAAATAAGAGGTGGGATTCAGTGTAGAGAGACCCGACTGGACCTAATGGTTTAGACCAGTCTTCATCATATAATGATTTCTTATATTTCTTTCACCACTTCGGTCAGGGTGCTTGTGCATTGGTGGTGGTGGTGGGGTGGGGAGGGAGACAAGAAAATCTTATTAGTGTTTAAACTCCTACTCATTTTCCAGTGTTACTTTTCCCTTTCCACATTTGAAATATTTTTAGGAAGACAGTAATATTTGGAATTGAGGAAGGGAGGCATTGGGTTCGAATTAAACCACATGTTAACTATGTTCAGCGAATGCTTACTTTGCATCCTTTTTTTCTTGTTCTAAGAAATGTCACCCAAACGTATACCATAACAATATTCTACAGGCCTGAGTAAATTTAAGCAAGAATCATATATAAAGGTTAATCAGATAAAAGTCATGAATCCAGAAGTAACGGTACACCCCCATTCTTTGCTTATTTCCTTGTTCTTTTTGGTCTCCATCTGTGTGGACAGCATATGTACTAAATGCATAAATATATGCATTCAATGTAATTCATAGAACAATGGCAAACATTTGTGACTGGAGAAACAGTAAAAAGAAATATAATTGGAAAGTTAGGCAGCAAGAGGAGGTGAGGAAGGGAGTGAGCATTAATAAGGATCCTGATAAAGTTCATGGACAAAATGGTATTAGTAATTTGGGGGAAAAAAGAAACCTGGGGAAGGGTTCCATGGTTGGTATCCACAATCAAGCTCGACTGCACAACTGTTTTTCTATTTAGATACTCTTCTTCTTTTTCTCCAAAGTGGCAAATGAGATCATGATTCATTTAGGGATTCCACTCTGAGTCAAAGTCATGATGATCACAGAAACAAATGCAGACTCATGAGCACTCCCTCCTTCCATCCCTTTTCTGGTTGCCCAGTCTAGTGTGCAGCATCACTTCTGGGAAGACAATCCGCATACCCACAAGGAAATTTCTCAATGTACTTTTTAGTTACTCCAAAGTCTATTCCCAGAAAGGACATTAACCAGACCCAGAATAAATTCATTATATAATTTTATTTTCCCTGGCTTCCAAAGGAAAATTAAATTCACAGTTTGGCAACATCACCGCTGAATTATTCTACTAAAGCTCACATCTCAACTCACCTTCCGGACTGGATTAAAAAAAGGCTTAAAAATAAAAAGGTCTAATCCTTTAAGGTTCGATTATAAATTAGGAGATACTATGTGGCATGGTTCTAATCTATTTTTGGAAAAACTATCAAACATTTTAGATGCCCTAGATCTAAAGAGTGGAGTTTCTCCTAATTAAACATCTTTGGCGATTTTATTGAAATGAACCTAGAATTCCACATAATGTTTGGGAAACTATTCTAGGCATACTAGCAGCTTCTCAAAGATACCTGCATTCTAAGAGCCAGAAGTTTTGAATATGTTCCCTCATGTGACAATAAGGAGTTAAAGTAGCTGATGGAATTAAGGACAATAGTCAGCTGACTTTAAAACGGGGAGATTATCCTGAATTATCTTGATGGACCTAATGTAATCACAGGGTCCTAAGAGTGAAAGAAGCAGGCAGAAGAGTCAGTGTCAGAGTGATGTGATTTTAAAAAGACCCAACTGGCCCTTGCTGGCTTTGAAGATGGTGGGTTTAAGAGACAAGGGTGGTTGTCTCTAGAACCTGGAAAAGGCCCGGAAATGAATTGTTCCTGAGAGACTCCTGAAGGAACAGAGCCCTCCTAATACCCTGACTTAACCCAGTGAAACTCATTTTGGATTTCTGAACTCCAGAACAGAAAAATAATGAACTTGTGGTTTTTAAGTCACTAAATCTGTGGCAATATTTTTATACCAGCAATAAGAAACTAATGGAATTCATCCACATCCCTTCTCTCTCCCCCACACTACATTTCAGTCACTCTGATTTTGGTTCTGTTACTGCAGAGTCAACCACCCAAGCAGGGATTTGTTTGAGAGTCCTAGCCAAACCCCAGGGAGTTTCTTAAACTCAGTCAGGAACGGTATGAGATGAATCATCATGGAAGATTGATGAGTACTTGACTGACCTCAGACATAAGAGGCCACAGACTCAGGAGCCATGACGTCCAGGTGCAAAGGTTAATCAATGAAGACGCCAAGAAGAGCAAAACAAACATAATACAGATCCCAGCAGCCACTCCTTTGTTACCTCAGTCCCCTGACGCCTGGAAGATGTATTAAACCTCCCTCACACGGAGATTCCATCTTGTCGAAGATAATGGTGAGCAAGTTAAACTCTGGAAGGCCAAAGGGACAATCTATATCAGAAGAGACCATTTAAAGTGATAGAAATTAATAAAATGCCAATTAGTACTTTGTACAACTAAATAAAGTGCATTAATCTTCAACAAACATAAAATGAATCAATGCTCTGAGACTAGGTAGCTTCCATATTTACCGGAGTTCACATCTGACCAATAGGAATATTCCTGAAGACCCTGAGTTTTTAAATATCTTCATTCTTGCGATTTGAATTATTTGTGGATGAAATACAAAGGCATGAGGCAGCAGCTTATGCTGAACTCATCTCTGCTTCCCCTGTAGGGTCCTTCTGTTTAACCCTGAATTTTCTCCATTGGAGTCACATACATTTCTGTAAAAAAAAAAAAAAAGAAAAGAAAAAGAAAAACAGAGACATTACCTCCATACAAGAATTGAAAAAACACATAAGTTATAAAGGGAGGCTTAAGTGCAGAAGACCATAAGAAATCAGATCAGGCATTTGGCAACCCAAGTGTTCATCAATAGATGAGTGGATAAAAATGTGGTATATACACAATGAAATATTACTCAGTCATAAGAAAGAACAAGATCTTGCCATTTGCAACAACAGGGATGGGCCTAGAAGGTATTTTGTCAAGTAAAATAAGTAAGACAGAGAAAGACATGTATCATCTAATCTCATTTAATATGTAGAATATAAAAAACAAAACAAATGAATAATCCAAAAACAAAAAACACAGACTCTTAAATGCAGAGAACAAACAGGTGATTGCCAAAGGGGAGGTTGGTAGAAGGTAGGTGAAGTAGATTAAGGGGATTAAGAGGTACAATCTTCCAGTTATAAAATAAATAAGTTACAGAGATGAAACTTACAGCATAGGGAATATAGTCAATAATATTGTAATTACTTTGTATGGTGACAATGATGATTACCCTTCCTGTAGTGAGGACTGAGTAATGTATAGAATTGTCAAATTACTATGTCATACACCTGAAACTAATATAACATTGTATGTCAACTATATTATGCAATAATAGATTACTTTAATAATGAAAAAAAAAAGAATTAAGGCATTTGGAATCTGAGGTTCTTAGGAGAAGATAATTTTAATAGTAGGTGGTTCTTCATGTCTGATATTAGCTTAAGGCCTCCCAATCTAGGATGATGAAATCTGCTACAATCCAGAGAAGTAAAAATAGAGGAATGAATAGAATACAGACTTGGGCAATAGAATCTTCTACTACATAGAGAAACAAAAACAGAAGAAAGAATAGAATAGAATTCACCTATTTCCATTTGGTTATCCAAATCACTTTCAGTGCTTGTTAAAAAAAAGTGTAGCTTTCTCAGTTACACACACTCATTCAGAATCTCCAAGGGAAATTTCTCAGGAATTTATATTTTTTAAGGTTCCTTGAATGATTTCAATCAACAACCAACTTTAATTATCATTGATTTATTTAAAAATTTGAGTTAGGGCCAACACTAACTAAAAGGACCAAAAACATGGCTTTAAAAAAATAGAGAAATATTTAGACCAACAAACCACTGCCAAGATTACCATAATGTACCTTGACCTATTTTCTTTTTGGAAACTTTAGAAGGACTCTCACTGACATCATGGTAATTTCATTGTTGTGCAAAGGAAGAAACTGAGTATGGGATAGAATATATTATTTTTTGGTTTGGGTGAGTATCCAAAAACATATATACACTACAAGGGGAAGCTTAGAAGCACATTGGAATTTTCAATATTGAAATAATTACCATAAAAAATTGTTGTGGTTTATGAATAATTCAACTTCAACTTGTATTTTAAAACCCCAGATCTATTTTCTGACATTTCCTTCTGAAGCTTAGGGGAAACCATATAACTCTGGAAAAAGTGTCATCAAGAAGTATATTAACCACTTAATCTTATAAGTCAATCATTTCCTTGCAAATGTAATGGAGGAGGGATATTTATAATGAAAGGTACATATTAAATTTCAGGACTAAGGTTTTCAAAATAAAAGTAATGAGTACTCATACCATTTGCTGTTAAAAATCAGTTTGTTTTTTGTGGAACCTATTTTATAATGAGTCACTGTTGTGTCATTTTCAAAACATGCCACATGACATTGGTACTAAAAAATATACTTTAGGATTAGTTGAGTCTTCAAAGTTTTGGGGTTTTATGAATATATGCCTACTGGACCCCTAGGAAGTGTTTATTTCTAAATAGGTTAAGCCCAAAGTATTTTTAATCTTATACATTATTTACACATAGTTAAAACTTCAGTTAATTTAGCTCTTTGGAAGATAATATGCTCTGAACCAACATAGAGTTAGTTAGAAGAAAAAGGGAATTTATTTTTTATTTTGTGTATATTTGCAGATATTCTACTCATGAATTCAGCCACTGGGAGCCAGTTGATTTCCAAAAGTATAGTTTCTTCTATTCCTTTTACCTTTTAAAAGCTTTCCCTATGCCTGGACTTGTTTTCTCCCATTGGCTAAACTCCGTTCATTCTTTACTATGAAACTTCATCTTGATTTTCCCTTCATGATATATAAACTTCTTCAACAAATCACAGGTAGTTCTGATGCTGATGCTCTGTGAAATAGTAGTTCTTGTTTTCCTCCTGTGAGATTGCCACATGGCAACATAACTACGTTTATTTGCATCTCTTCTACCTAAACTTTGTTGCTTTTTGAAGCATCCACTAGGCGTGGGTCTTTAGGGCTCTATGGTACCTAAGTCTTAATCAAACTTTATGTGTAGACTGATGAATGAATGATTTGGTTTTCCTTCAAGGGGCAAATCAGAATTTTAAAAACTGTCTTATATCTTCTATATAGTTTTTTTTAAATTAATTAATTTATTTTTATTTGCTTATTTACAGCATAACAGTGTTCATTGTTTTGGCATCACACCCAGTGCTCCATGCAGTACATGCCCTCCCTATTACCCACCACCTGGTTCCTCAACCTCCCACCCCACCCCACCCCCTCCCACCGCCCCTTCATAACCCTCTGGTTGTTTTTCAGAGTCCGTAGTCTCTCATGGTTCATCTCCCCTTCCAGTTTCCCTCAACTCCCTCTCCTCTCCATCTCCCCATGTCCTCCATGTTATTTGTTATGCTCCACAAATAAGTGAGACCATATGATACTTGACTCTCTCTGCTTGACTTATTTCGCTCAGCATAATTTCTTCCAGTCCCGTCCATGTTGCTACAAAAGTTGGGTATTCGTCCTTTCTGATGGAGGCATAATACTCCATTGTGTATATGGACCACATCTTCCTTATCCATTCATCTGTTGAAGGGCATCTTGGTTCTTTCCACAGTTTGGTTTTGATTTTGATTTGAATCACATGTTGGGAAGTAGCTCCATAAGATTTTTTTTTTTTTTTTTTTTTTTTTTTTAGTGCTTATAATCTTTAAAGTTCTTAATTAGGTCCCAGCTACAGAAATTAGAGGGGACAATTTCATGCAGTTAACTCAACCCTTGATTGTACTGCAATTGCATGTACCAAATTCTATCCATTTCCATTGTGACCTCTCTCATTCAAGCCACCATCTTTGCTTCTTTCCTAGACCAAAACTGTTGTGTCTCACTTGGCCTTGCTGCTTCCTCTTATGATTCTATTCTGTGATGCTACATCACTAGCATCCCAAACCACTTGAATGAAAATCCACAGTGCCTAGTATGGAGTATAATGATGTATGTGAACTGGCCATCATTACGTGTCCAATCAAAAGTTGTATGCCACTTAGGCACCAAGCTTTTACCATCAGCCCTCATTCTAAAATCTCTGTGCTGAACATTCTTTCCTCCCCCTTTTTTCCCTTTTCCTACTCAGTTTAAACATAATTTAATTCAAGAGGATGTTTTCTCTCTCTTCCCGTGCTATGTTCTCTTTCCCTGCATCCTATCATTTCATTTTGTAACGCTTACAAGAAGTTGTAGTTATTATTTGTTTTTACATGTTGCTCAGCATAAATATTAGTATAAATACTAAGCTTTTATGAATATAAATTCTAGTTTCATATTTTTTAAAGACTTTATTTATTCATTTGACAGACAGAGATCACAAGTAGGCACAGAGGGAGGCAGAGAGAGGGGGGGAAGCAGGCTTCCTGCTGAGAAGAGAGCCCAATGCGGGGCTCCCTCCCAGAACCCTGGGATCATGACCTGAGCTGAAGGCAGAGGCTTTAACCCACTGAGCCACCCAGGTGCCCCTAGTTTCATATTTTTAGTTTATGAAGATAAATTGCATCATCCTTATGATGTTCTAAGCACTTGAATGTATTGACTCATTTGATCTTCTTTGATCTTCTTAATATTCTAATGATGAAGTAATAAATCCTATTTTACAAATGTAGGAAAATGAGATTTAAAGAGTTGATGTACACAAAGTTAGTTCCAGAGCAGACAATTAAAGGAGATAGAAGTGTAGATTTCTATCTCAGGGAATTTTTTGCTCTTATTCAATGCACCATCTTCATGTCCCTTGTTTTCATATATCCTGAAAACAGTAGTCCCCTGTAACAGTAGTAATAACTGACATTTATTGAGTGCTTACTCTATGTGAGGAACTGTTCTAAAAGTTTTACATGTACTAAATTATTTAAGTTCATGAATAAGCTTTATGAGATAAGCACCATGACCATCCTCATTTTAAAGATGAACAAACAGGCAAAATGGATTGCCCAAGATCTCACGGCAGATATGTTACATAACATTCTTTACCACTGGAATATATCCAGTAAAAACAGATACGTGCACACCGTTTCCTGGGGGTAGAAGAGGACATGATGTCTGATGTCATCATTTTTCTATTTTTGTTATAATACAATGTTGATGTACTTTTGAAATTATTCTTATACTTCCTATTTCACTCCACTTAAATCCAATTAAATGTGTAATCATAATATACATAATACTAGACATACAGAAAATCATAACATCTGTCAGACATACTTCACATGCAGTGGTTTGTGTAAGAACTTTGGAAGACATGTCAGAGACAATTCTAGGGTTGGACATTGAATTTGAAAAAAAAAATATAATGTCATGGACATATTTCTTGTGATTTACTTGCTTTTATGCAAAATACAGGGAAGTTTAATTCTTTCTTGCTTATCCTGTAAACAAAATTGAAATCCTCATCAGCACTGCACAACATAAAATTTTTTCTTCTAGCCTTGATTTCATTGACTGAAAAAGGTAATCTGGAGAAAACGACCCTTGAAGAAAAGATTTTTAAAAAATTATGCTAAATTTTCGAGTAGAGATGGATCATATTCTACCATGATTCTGTCATGGCATAGGGTTTTCAAAAGTTAATTAACTTACCATACAGAGTCAGTTAAAAGTTAGATGTTTGCACACAAAATAAATCACTTAGATAAATGCTAAACATGTATCCTTCCATATCAAAACATAATACTTTAAAGATGTCAGCTTCATCTCTGCTGATCTCATTCAAATCCAATAGTATTGGCTTTAATATAATAAAAAAATGTATGAAAATCCATCCAAAAAATAGGTCGAGGACAACAAGAAATATTCTGGAAAAATATTTCATTCATTCAAAAAATATGTATAAAGGACCTCTGTCCTAAGGGACAGATAAAGTCTTACTCTTATGGAAGTGACAGCCTAAGTCAAAGTTGTAAGACATACTGCTAAAAAAAAAAAAAAAATCTAAAAATGATTCCAGAAACTGCTGAATGGCAAGAAACTATAATGTTCTAACTTCCATTTTGGTGGTTCGAAGCCTGTGTGAAGAAGCAGAGACCTAAGTGACTAACTACAAGCCAACAATTAAGAGGTCTAGTGCAAAACAATGCTCAGAGTGTTGACTTTTCAAAGAGTCCATAATGTAAAAATTATTTTTTGAAAAAATATTATTATAATAATATTAAATTATTTAAATAATATTAAAATCAGATTTACATTTTTCACTTTCTCTCAGAAGTGAAAGAGTTTTCCAGAAGCTACATGGCATGTAATGATGTCATTCTGATGGCTAATAGACTTTCTGCTTGTGTATTTTGTATTTTCTAGAGTTTTCTATGGTAGTAGGTTTGAACTATAAATGCATTTTCAGAAATTAATTTGGTTTGTTCTCAAAAACAATATTATGTTCCTGCTATTTTTGTTTATAGCTGTTATTACAATAAGCTGTAGCTTAGTTATTGTCCCATAAATCATTATTTTGTAACCCTTAAATTTCCCTTGTGTCTATACAATCAAGAAAAATAATTAATTATACTTTATGGTCTTGTTTTGCAAAAATATTTTGTGCACTTCTTCACTAGTGCACAAAATTTGCTAAATATTCCATTATATGCCATAGCAATGGAGTAATCAAAACAACAAACAAGAAAATATTGAAAACACTGAATCACTCACCATTGGGCAAAAACAAGTTTTGATACACCCCCATGATGCCATGCTCTGTAACTATAAAAGAAATTAATAAGACAAAATAAGTATTTTATTTTATTTTTCTTTAAAGATTTTATTTATTTATTTGACACACACAAACAGAGCATGAGGATAAGCAGGGAGAGTGGCAGGCAAAAGGAGATGGAGAGGGAGAAACAGACTCCCCACCATACAGGAAGCCCCTTGTGGCGGGGCTTGATCCTTGGGCCCTGGGATCATGACCTGAGCCAAGGGCAGATGCTCAACTGACTGAGCCAACTAGGTGCCCAAAAATAAGTGTGTTAGGTGAAAAAGGCTAGACATACAAGGTAAGAGAGACAGAGAGAAAGAGAGGGAGGGAAATGAAATTCTGTTATGTATATAGAGCATGTCTGAAATATATGAAGTAATAAACAAAGCCCAAATAACAACCACTTCTAGGGAGTGAGACTGGAGAGTCAGTTGGGTGAAGGATTATCTGCATTTACTCCCGTGTCCTGGTATGCTGTGAAATGTTTCAGCCTGTATATCAATCTTATAATGCAAGCCAATTAATGCTAAAGAAAACCTTATTATTGATAATTAAAAATATGTTTCTGTAAGATGCCAAGATAAGTGGAAGCAATTGTAGAATGAAGTTAAAAATATACATCTATATGAGTATAAAGATGATGAAGATGAAGGATAGTTCCATGGCTTATAAGAAGTGCTAATTGATATGAAAGAAGGAAAAAAATGCAAATCCATTCATTTATTGTTCTGATTGAAAAACATAAACCACGTACCAAAAAAAGAAATTTTCATTTAAAATGTACCTATTGAGGGGCACCTGGGTGGTTCAGTGGGTTAAGCCTCTGCCTTCAGCTCAAGTCATGATCTCAGGGTCCTGTGATCGAGCCCTGCATCAGGCTCTCCGCTCAGTGGGAAGCCTGCTTCTCCCTCTCTCTCTGCCTGCCTCTCTGCCTACTTGTGATCTCTCTCTCTGTCAAATTAATAAATAAAATCTTTAAAAAAATAAAAATAAAATGCACCGATTGAGATAAGCAAAGTAGACAGATTAGGGATGACCAATGTGAAGGACAAAATTCCACTGTATGTGATAGTATGCAGATTATAAGAGAAAACAAGTGGTCACTATAATATTAAAAAGTAATTACATTACAGTACATCTATATGATGGAATTCCATGTAGTAAATGACATTAGAGAATAATATTTAATGATATAGAAAGGTATCTATAACTTACTCTTTTGTAGAAAGGGATGCACTACTATAAGGATAATAGTGTAACACTTTTGTGAAAACAGAAATGTCTATGAGTTTGTGTGTGTAAATACTCACACCCTACAGAAAAAACATTAGAAGATGATCATTTCTGGGCTAGGATATTTATTTTCATCCTTTTCCACATAAGTATTCTCCAAATTTGCTAAAACAAACTACTTTTATGAATAAAATTTCATAAATAAAGTTTACAAAATTTGCAATACATAGTGATAAAAATAGAACCTCCTCTTGTACCAACAGGGAATTGTCATTATACTTCATCACATTCTATGCTTTTGGAGGAATTCACTTATTGTAGAATCCCAGTCATGTATCACTAGATAGAGAGTGTGGGGAAACCGGGAGCACCATTCATTTAACCCAAAGGGAAAGCAACATTACAGTTTGTTTGGGTGTGGTGGTGGCAACAAATTAGTTTTAGCAATTCTCATTGGGGGGGGGGGGGCCTGCTTAGAACTTGGGAAATTTGTTTTGTGGTACTCATCAATTTAATGATCTCTAAGATTCGTTCTAAATCTGTGGTTCTATGACTCTATGAAGAATAACTAGTAACAGCTATTTCAAACATTTCATTGTTTACATATTAAGCATTTCACGTATCAATCACTTAATACAGTAGCCTTCCCCGTGTCTGTGGTTTTGCTTTCCACAGTTTCAGTTACTCATAGTCACCTGGGGTCTGGAAGCAGAGGACAATATATCAAGAAAGTCAGTAAGATCCTGACACTACATCACATTGCCTGCATGATTCTCTCGGCTTGATTTCATCATGTAGGTGTTTTGTCATCTCATGTCATTCCAAGAAGGAAGCACGTGAGTACAGTACAAGAAGAGATTTTGAGAAAGAGAGAGAACACATTCACATAACTTGCATCACAGTATAGCATTTTAATCATTCTATTTTATTATTAGTTGTTGTTATTACTCTCTTACTGTGCCTAATTTATCAATAAAACTTTACCGTAAGGGCGTATGTATAAGAAAACATAGTATATAGAGGATTTGGTACTATCTGAAGTTCCAGGCATCCAGTGGGGGGCTTGGACATTTCTTCCCATACTGTGCTATGCTACGCCCTATACCAATGGCATTAGAAAAATGGTGTCTGATGCTCATTAACTTTTCCTACAGACATCATCAGACCCGTTTTAAAGATGAAGACACTGAAACTACCAAGACCATTTTTTTGTTTAAATAAATTTTCACTCCTTATAGCTTACTTCAGTTTCTAAATCTGTATCTTTCCACAAAGTCCGAGTTCTTCACTACTATCTTACTCCAGGACCGACTTCGCAGAGATCGCCAGCTAGCGTGGGACAAACAGAATCCGACATCCAAATGGCTTTGACAGAGGAATCAGGCAAGTTGCAGGGAGCCTGGGAGCTGGGACAAATACAGGGCTGGATTCAGAAGGAGGTAGATGAAAGGGTCATAATGTTCCCCATCATCCTTGCTGGTCTCAGGTCCCGGAGGGAATGCAGTGGGAAGGCTGAGGAGGCAACTCAACCATTTGAACATTGATATTGATGAAACCTCGAAAATCTATTGCTGCAAACGACCTGACTCATTTGCTGGGGTAGAGAGCTTGTACCTCAGCCAGAGGTCTGACGTGTGGATATGGGTGTGTGCGTGCATGTAAGTGTGTGATGTACAAGGAAAGAAACTACAGTGTAGTTGTTTTTTTGTTTTTTGTGGTTTTTTTTGGCGTTTCAGAAATTATCCTCTAGTTAATATCTCAGCTCTCAACTGATGATAGTATTGCCTATAAAATATTTTAAGCCGATTCAATTAACTACCTTGTTTTAGCTCTATCTTGTCCACCCTCTTCTCAGTGGGTAAATATTTCAGGATTTTGCTCTTCTGTTTACTCTTTAGGTGACTTTTAGTAAATTATTTAAACTTTCTGAGTCTCCATTTCTACCTCTGAAAGTGTGGTAATAATACTTACATGGATTTTAAAGCACAAAACTTAAAGTAAAAAATGTGAGAATTCTGAGAATAAAGCATGGAATAAAATACACTTAAACAGTAATTTTATTTCTGTCTAATAGACTCAAGAAGTTTGGTTTAAAATTCGCAACATCCAATTATCGGTCCCACAGAACTGGTTTTATAAAAAAGAAAGTATATTTTGATAGTATCAACTTCACAATGAGGTAGATATAACTGAATGTATTTAAACTCTATTAAAAATGCCTCGGGGCGCCTGGGTGGATTAAGTGGATTAAGTGGATTAAGCCGCTGCCTTCAGCTCAGGTCATGATCTCAGGGTCCTGGGATCGAGCCCCGCATCGGGCTCTCTGCTCTGCAGGGAGCCTGCTTCCTCCTCTCTCTCTGCCTGCTTCTCTGCCTACTTGTGATCTCTGCCTGTCAAATAAATAAATAAAATCTTTAAAAAAAAATGCTTCAACACATTTATTACTTCATAAAGAGAAATCCTAGGAATAGGTACTTGGAACTTTTCAAACAAAATCTCAGATGTAATCTATAAGAATTTGACACATTCTAAGTTAATGCTTAGAACTGTTTAAATATCGCCTTACAATGAACCACTTAATTACATGTCTTTTTTTTCTGATTTCTTTTACATTGATTCATTTTCTCTGTTATAAAACTGAGTCCTTTCTATAATTTTCTTAAAATAATAGTAATGAAATGTGATGCTATGAATCACTTTACAATTCTATGAGTTACTTTCAAAAAGATTATCTTTTCTTTTTTTAACAGTTCCATGACCAAAAGAAAAAGCATCTATTGTGCTATTAATTTTTCAGGCAAATGCATTAATGGCCAGGGAGATTAACTTTCCACAGGTCTCATAGCTAAAAGTGACATATTTAAGTTATTTTAGGAGGGAAAAATCTTACAGTGTGGCAATTTATGTTAAAATATTGGACTCTAGAGAGTTCCTGTAAGCATAAGGAGAATCTTGGAAGAAAAATAAAACTTATAAACACAGCTGATATAATCACAAAACGAAATAGACAAGTACTCAGTATATGGCTCGTTTGTAAAAAGCATGCATCAGGAACTGACAATGAAAGATATATCCAACCAGGCCCTTGGGAGATTACAACTTTGCATGACTTCTAGTTTCGAGGGAAAAAAAAAAAATACTGCTAGCATGCAATGAGAGAGTGAAAGATTACTGCCTTGTGATATTTTCAGTGTGCAATTTTTTCATGTTCTTTTATGTTTTTTGGCATTAAGCTATAGAATACCATCCCCAAGTAAGGTCTTGGATGAATTCCTAAATTAAATCCACAAAATAAGAAACAGGCAGGACATTGCTGATTGATTCCAGATCGGAATAGCATAAAATGAATCCCCTTAACATAAGAAATAAACTGGAAATGTTGATATTTACCTTCTCTGTCAGAGTGTCAATGAAGCATATTTTTACATTTTGGGAACTAACGTAAGTTACCTCCCTGGCCCCAAATTAAGGTAGTCCAATAAATCAATAAAAACTTCAAGAGCAATGGACAAAAAAAGATTCAATTCCTCTGAAGACTCATTTGCACTTTCCTGAAATTATTTGTTCTGTTTATGATTTAGGAGAACTTTAGGTGAACCTGAGAGCTGATTGAGAGAATAGCATCTAATCGTTGCAACAGCTACAGAGGGAGAGAGCTTTGCAAGAGAAATGTTCCCACAGTAGATGTCTTCATTTGCAGCAGGACTCAATTCTTGGTTAAAAGCTAAGGTATTTGGGCTAGTTAAGCATGACTCTCTCTCCCATTCCATAGGGAATGAGTGGGGCAGCCCTTGCTCCCCACGTCCACCTGCACTTCGTTAGAGAGCAAAGTGCTCACATGCCACCCCACAAGATCCCCACAATGACATAACTCCATGCAGAGACTGGCGTGACTGGGCTGGGTTTTCCCCCTTCAGCTCTTGTATCACTAAGAATCTGGCAGCCAGTTCCGTCCTGACAGAGTTCACAGCATATATTGGTGGATTCTTGTCCATGGTGCATCTGCTTTAAGAATTAACGAAAGCAGTGTCAAGACAGTAAGGTAAGCGCTGTTTTAACTATAGCACTGGGGATGCTGACTGTTTGGGACAGTGTTTATTGTAACAGGAACAGAAAAAATTCCAGAGCAACTTTGCCAATTGCTATTCAACAGCAAATCCACAGTTTTGAGCATTTACTTTCACATTTTGCTGAATGTACTTTCCATGATTTATGGATTTGAGATCAATTTTATAAAGTATATGCTGCATTGCCTGGCAAAGGAAGCTATGCAAAGTTTCAGAATCGGAATGAGAAAATATTTAAACTAGACATGGTAAAAAAAAAAATTGTGGCAAGTAAAATGTTTGCTATTTTATGCTAATTGGTTATATATGTTAGTATTGTTAAAACCTAATTTTGGAGCAAAGGAAGACCATTTCCATTAATACTCAAACTGTTTTGCAATAAATACATTGTTATAACTTGTTACAATTTACAATAAACATGTTATAAAATGTGAGCTAAAGAACTTAGACACTCATGAATTGTTTACTTCTATTTTGTTAATTTTATCGATTTGTTTTTTGGATGTATGTCTTGAAAAAACATGTTTTAGAGAAATTCTGGGAAAGATGATTTACTTTTTGAGAAAAGCATTTCCTCCATAGCCACAGGTATTTGGGAAAAAGCAAGGAGCTCTTTTGCTTCATAGTGGTTTCATTATATGGTCACAAACTCTCTTTGAATTCAGAGCCCTTGTTTTTCCTCTGCCAAAAAGTATGGAAGCATTTTTTTCATTACTATTCAATATTCATATTATAGTGACCATGACTATTTTTAGTGTATACTCAATTTAAAATAAGGTGGAAACTTTTTAATAAAGCCAGACAAATCTTTACAACATTAACATATTATAACTTACAAAGAATCCTGTCATTACATTTACATTGTTCTCATGGCAAAGTCCTGTCAACTAAATTAAATGATGCCATCGTAATCTTAGGGAATAATTTGCCAAGGACCTGGCTACATGTTACATTATGTCAGCTATCAGAGTGATTCTAACAACTTTTTAGAGGTTTCATCTGCTAAAATAAAGTGCCTTATAATTTCAAGGTGGAGCAAAGAAAAGATGTCGCAAGTGCTGATACTAAAAAAATCCTACTTATCCCAACCTACCTAGTTACAAAAGCTTATACCATACTTCTCACAGGAAAATATATTATTTTATGGTACCTAGTGGAATGTAGATCCTGCCTCCCATTATGATTTCCCTTCTGGTGTTATCCCTGGCCATTACTCTCCACTCTACAAAAACCCATCTCTTTACCTAAATTGTTAACTCTGTACTTCCCCCAAGCAAGTGAAATGCACTTTATTGAGTCTCACCTTAGAAACATGTTCATATGAGAAGATCACTGTTAAAGCTCATTTTTGATTTGTCCTTTCCTACATGTTTCCTAATGCCACTGTTTAATACAGAATTTCCTCAATTCCCCCTCTTTCCCATGCTGTAAGGGCACTAAAATCCAGATAAAGGAGCCATGCCTTCTTAAATTTTGGCATGAAGAAAGTAGAGAACTTGTGAGTTATAGAGAAAGGAAAACTTTAATTCAAAACTTGAAAATAGTATGTTTTCTCTACTAGGTGGATCTCTTTATAGGTTTAACATTTTTTAAGAATTTGTGACATTTCCCTAATTAATAAAAAGCAGTTTCTAAAAACTAATGTGCTAAATATTAGTTTCGGAACACAGTTGTGTAGTGTGCGTAAAAGTATGGAATGTTAAAAAAAAAAAAGTAAAATAGTAGGCACACCGCCCCCCCCCCAAGAATTCTGTTCCTCCTCCTCAGAACCAACAAGACCCAGACACTTTTAAAAGAATGTGCCCCCTCTCACACACACATATACATAAGAACAGCTTTTCTCCTGGCAAAACCATAGATTGCCCATGTTTCCAGTAAGGGTCTTCTTTTTTTTTTTTTTTAAAGATTTTATTTATTTATTTGACAGACAGAGATCACAAGCAGGCAGAGAGGCAGGCAGAGAGAGAGAAGAGGAAGCAGGCTCCCTGCTGAGCAGAGAGCCCGATGCGGGGCTTGATCCCAGGACCCTGAGATCATGACCTGAGCTGAAGGCAGAGGCTTTAACCCACTGAGCCACCCAGGCACCCCTCCAGTAAGGGTCTTCTTAATGATACATTTTAATGATGGTGAATGGTAGGGTACAGGGTACAGTTTCAAATTGTCTTTTCATTATCATTTTTCTGGTTTTGAAGGATGTTCTGAAGCAGTGTGCTAACATGGTGGCCAGTGGGCACCACCCAGAAATCTATTGCAGGAAGGCATTTAATTAAGGAGTGATCTAGAGAGATTAAATGGACAATTGGTCCTGGCTTGCCCAGAAGAGGGCGCATGGGTATGCAGTCTAACCTGAACCCTGTTCACCACAACAGAAGTTGTACTCGGACATTCTTCTGGTGCTCCTTAAATAAAAATTAAAAAGACATCATTAGCTGCTCTAAGAAAGCACTTTAAAATAATAAAGTACACATTAGCTATTGCATTTGACATTGCAAAGCCAATATCCTTTTCCTGAAAGTATACTTGTATAACAGTATGTTTCCACTTTATTTAGGATTCAAAACATTTGCCAAAAATGCATCTAGGTGTGTTTACTCTCCTCTTGGCAATCATTGGTGGTGCCAGGGGCTATTACTATGATTACGATTTTGCTGTATCGATTTATGGGCTGTCCTCGCCAAACTGTGCCCCAGAATGTAACTGCCCCGAAAGCTACCCATCGGCCATGTACTGTGATGAGCTGAAATTGAAAACTGTGCCGATGGTGCCTCCTGGAATCAAGTATCTTTACCTTAGGAATAACCAGATCGACCATATTGATGAAAAGGCCTTTGAAAATGTAACTGATCTGCAGTGGCTCATTCTGGATCATAACCTTCTAGAAAATTCCAAGATAAAAGGAAGAATTTTCTCTAAGCTGAAACAACTGAAGAAGCTGCATATCAATTACAACAACCTGACGGAGTCTGTGGGCCCACTTCCCAAATCTCTAGTGGACCTGCAGCTTACACACAACAAGATCCAGAAGCTTGGTTCCTTTGATGGACTGGTAAACCTGACTTTTGTCCACCTTCAACACAATCAACTGAAAGAGGATGCTGTTTCGGCTGCTTTTAAAGGTCTTAAGTCCCTCGAGTACCTCGACTTGAGCTACAATCAGATGACCAAACTGCCTTCTGGTCTCCCAGCATCTCTTCTGACTCTCTACTTGGACAACAATAAGATCAGCAACATCCCTGATGAGTATTTCAAGCGTTTTAATGGACTGCAGTATCTGCGTCTATCTCATAATGAACTGGCTGATAGTGGAGTACCTGGAAATTCTTTTAATGTATCATCCCTGCTTGAGCTGGATCTCTCCTATAATAAGCTTAAAAATATACCAACCGTCAATGAAAACCTTGAAAACTATTACCTGGAGGTCAACGAACTCGAAAGTAAGTAGAAAGCTCTGCCTGTCCTTGACTGATGTTTCCTCAAGTCTTTAAATGCCTAAGCTGGGGCACCTGGGTGGCTCAGTGGGTTAAAGTCTCTGCCTTCGTCTCAGGTCATGATCTCAGGGTTTTGGGATCGAGCCCCGCATCAGGCTCTCTGCTCAGCAGGAAGACTGCTTCCCCCTCTCTCCCTGTCTGCCTCTCTGCCTACTTGTGATCTCTGTCTGTCAAATAAATAAAATCTTTAAAAAAAAAAAAAAAACTTCTATAAATGCCTAAGCTATGTGGTATAAATAGTGTCTCTGGTTCCATTAAAAAAAAAAAAATGAAGGAAAATGCCACGAAGACATCGCTTTAGCTCAGTTATTTATCCAATGTCTGGCCTTTCTTTGGAGTGTCCAGATAAGAAACTATTCAGCTCATAGGACTTAAACATGAATTTCTTCAAATTTAATATTTTGAGTTAGTTAATCCTACTGTGTTATCTCTGAATATTTATTTGTTATTATTTTCCTCTGTCATGATTTAGATTTGTGCCTTACATTTACTTCTTGGCAAGGTCTAGTTGAGGGAGGAATAAATAAGTCCAGATGAGGGCTAGCTAGCAGAGGTTTTCAAATATCCCTCCTGCTTATCTCCAGAGCCGCTCACATAATGCTCATGGTCTCCTCTGACATCATTACTTGGGACTCGAAATATTACCCTGCTATCACTGACCATTATTATCTACCTCCGTCATCTGTAATGTAGTGTGTGTCCTTACAGTGTTCTTATGAAGAAGGAGAGGAAGATTAAGGAGGGAAGAAGGAATATGATGAGGGTCTGGAATTTGTTTCAATGGTATTAAATTTCCCCCTTTTCTACACGTAACACTTCACCTCATTTGATTTTTCCAGTTTCTCCTTCCTTTCTCCTGCTGCTGTAGTTTTTATTTATCTTCTGGGTGGAAATTTGACTTGATCCACTCTGGGCTATTTATGTAGTCTTCTGGGAAATTTTTAAATTTAAGCCACACAGATTCAGGTGGGAAGCTGAAATTCACCATTCTCCACCTTATTCTTTAACGAAGGGTGACAGAAGAGAAAATCTCTGGTTCGTGGACAACATTTTTTGAATAAGAACTCAGATGGGGGGACGCCTGGGTGGCTCAGTTGGTTAAGCGGCTGCCTTCGGCTCAGGTCATGATCCTAGCGTCCTGGGATCAAGTCCCATACCGGGCTCCTTGCTCGGCAGGGAGCCTGCTTCTCCCTCTGCCTCTGCCTGCCTCTCTGCTTACTTGTGATCTTTCTCTCTCTGTCTCTCTCTCTCTCTGACAAATAAATAAATAAAATCTTAAAAAAAAAAAAAAGAAGTCAGGGGGAAACGTTGATTTCTTCATAAAACAATTATATCTGCAAAGTAATCTATTGAACTTAATGATCTTTATACCATGAAATTTGGTTCTTTTGTCATATAGGATAAGGATATTGATATTTCTATCCAAAAGATTATAGTGTGACTTTTTAGTATGATACTTTGTAATTGTACAACAATTTTGTGTAACTCCTGGTAGGGTTGGGGTGTTCCCAAGAAGAGACCATGATTGCCTGCTTTGAAATGCCATCTATCCTTTCTTGTGTCTGGAAAGCTTGCTTGTCATACAATACAGAGTAAAGTTATCATAGCTGAACCTTTACGGCCATTTCCAGTGGAAAATTCACTATGTGACAATATATGGCCCCACATTATAAACATTGGTGGTGGTTAGGAAGAAGGATAACTTAGACAACCCAAAATGCTAATGGGATTTAAGATGTTGAAGGGCTGAAGACACCTGTTAGATTTGGTTGATGGAGGTTAACCACGTGAGTGGGACTACCTCACACTCTGAGACAGGAAAAGGGGAGAGAGACAGATGCAGCGTCTGAAGGCATAAAGACCAGATGGAAGAGGTGACATAGGAGACGGGAAAGGTGGTCTGTGGAAGACATGGTCACTCATGCCAAGCTGAGCTTGAAACCACTCTCCCTGTCACATATGGTCATTTGAAAATGAGTGGTTAGTCACTTTAATTCCTTCCTTATTCTTGATATTTAGATACATACATTTCAGATATTCTTGTTGTTTTTGTATGTCTTCAATTCAACTTATTTTGGTACATAAAATTATGTACACTCATCATCACATTCGCTCAAGATAAAAAGAGCCCCTTAATATTTCTGTAGTATTTGAAAATATATAACCAAAGACTGTTTATCATGTATTAAACTTTCAACCTTAAGCATTAGCCTTGTTATAGATTTTCCTCATGTAATTTGGAAAAGAGGGCAAAATTCAAAGGACATCAATAGTTATTCAACACGTATTAAGTGCTTGCTCTGTGTGTGAAGTGACTCACATAACTTAATTACTTCAATCTTCATGTAACCCAGTGTGATAGATGTGTTATATCTAATAAGAAGATCAGATAAATATGTTCCAAAGTCACCTCGATGATAAACGGCAGAGATAGAAGACTAATATAAGCCTAAACCATGTTTTGTCCAATTATGCCATGCTTTCTCAGAGATAGGCACCACAAGATCCCTGAAATTTGACTGATCAGTTTTTAAAGACAACATCTTAGAGGAAAAAGAACAGTGTGTTAGGCTCCATTGAAGTCATTGTTTGTTTGTTTGTTTGTTTTGTTTTGTTTTATTTATTTGACAGAGAGAGAGCACAAGTAGGCAGAGAGGCAGGCAGAGAGAGGGGAGGAAGCAGGCTCCCCGCTGAGCAGAGAGCCCGATGTGGGGCTCGATCCCAGGACTCCGAGATCACGACCCGAGCTGAAGGCAGAGGCTTAATCCACTGAGCCACCCAGGACCCCCCATCCATTGAAGTCATTGTTAACTAGAATTGGAGAATGAAAGAAAAATAACACTAGAGGGGACCAGATAAGATTAATTGGAACTTGACCTGAGTAGAAATAGACAGTTTCTACATACACACATAGAGCATGCAATCTAAGAACAAGCTTTGTTTCTATTCAAATCTAAATTGGTTTTTCATTTGTGGTAGCTTTTTCTTTCCACGGGAGAAAAGGGCATGAGCTCCAATCATGGACATTCTATGATTTGGTTTTTGCTTTGGAGTTTTGAATTATTATCAAAAAGTGTGTTTGTTGGAAAATTCTTCAGAGGTCATCTAGTTAACCCTTCTGATTTTAAGATGCCAAAAACCAAGATGTTTATATTAGTGAGGTTACTCATACAACAGCACCAATCTTAGATTTCTTTGAGCTAGATGAAATACTTCAAGAGAGTGCTTAGATAATATGACACGTTAATTGAATGTCTTTCTAAAACCAAGTATTTCTAAATGCAGAACTTATAATTAATAAGTTCTATTCTTTAAAAAATTCCACTGAATGTCCTGATCTACCCATAAGCATTCTTTACTAAATGCTGCTGTGTCATCTGGTAGCCTGAAATACTCTTTAGCCCTGCCAAATTCAGAGATACAGCCAATAAGTGGGAAGGAGTCCTAATAGACATTATGGGTTTGAGCATTTTTAAAGTAGCTATTTCAAGTCCATGTACTAAATAATTAACATGTCTATTTTTCAATTTGCAGAGTTTGAAGTAAAGAGCTTCTGTAAGATCCTGGGACCATTATCTTACTCCAAGATCAAGCATTTGCGTCTGGATGGCAACCGTCTTACCCACACCAGTCTGCCACCTGATATGTACGAATGTCTACGTGTAGCAAATGAAATCACTGTTAATTAATATCTACTAATTCTGATTCTATTGAGGTGTACCCGGGAGTAACATTTTATGGTTATGTTTTGTGTGTGTCAATTTTCACAGTATTCATTTTTTTGTCACTGTTTATTACTTCCATGAATTCCAAATTCTGAGGGAAATGTTTTGTAAACATTTTACTACTTTTTTTTTAAACAAAAGATGAAAGGCAGGCCTATTTCATCACAAGCACAGACATAGACACACACAGAGACGACAAACTCAATGCTTTATTTGTAAATTTAGTGTTTTCTACATCTCTACTGTCAAATGATGTGCAAAGTCTTCTACTCGTTGAATGGAAGTCAGCCGAGTATTATAATTCCTAAATCTTAACTTAATGTGACAAAAAGCATGGGCTACACACGTAAGGATGTTCACTGTCTTGAATCAAATAATCTCAAATTTCTATGTTCAGATTTGTTTAGCTGAAAAATGGGTGGCAAATTTTGAGACCAATGATTTTGCAAAATACTAGACCAAATTCACGAAGCCACATACACTTAGAGCAATATTTTTAGCATTAAGAATTTATATACTTACCTAGTGAAACTTTTCTTTTCTAGAATTATTTTTCACTCTAAATCATGTGTATGTTCCTTTTTAATCATTTGCATGTTATGTTTAACAAGCTCATAGCAAAATAAAACATAGCAAATGGCATCACTGTGTTTTTTATGAAGTTCATATCTGTCATATAGAAAATAATAGATTACAATTTTATTTTTTTATTTTTTATTTTTAAGATTTTATTTATTTATTTTATAGAGAGAGACACAGCAAGAGAGGGAACACAAGCAGGGGCAGTGGGAGAGGGAGAAGCAGGCTTCCCGATGAGCAGGGAGCCCAATGTGGGGCTCGATCCGGGACCCTGGGATTGTGAACTGAGCCAAAGTCATACGCTTAATGACTGAGCCATCCAGGCACCCCTTTAAATTAGAATTTTTAAAATATCTTTAGCCTGCAATATTTTACTTACATAAAATAGAATTTCCCACTAAATAAGTTGTCTGCCTATAGCATCCATTTGCAAACAGCTTTAAAACATATCTTAAAATGTGTACTTAAAAGTGTGCAGATCCCAATTTTGGTTCATGTTGGGGGAAGGGATTCTCCCCTATCTCCCCCCCACCGCCCCCCAACTAAGCAATCCTCTAGACACCAACTGGGTGGCCTACAATTCAACTCAATTCTGACACTATCTCTAGATAGATAGTGTCAGATTTCACAGGTCAAGTGTTCAGTCTATAAGACACCCTGCACCCTTGTGTTTCAGAGGTCAATGAAAAGTCCAGGCTATTGCCTGGCTATAAACCAGAGGTCCCCATGGCCCCCTCCTTGGACACGATTAATTTGCTAGAGAGGCTCACCGAACTCAGGAGTTTACTCACTAGATCACCAGTTTATTATACAAGGATATGATTCAGGAACAGCCAGAAGCAAGAGGTGCGCTGGGCAGCATGGGTGGGAAGGGCACAGAGCTTCCATGCCCTCTCCAGGTGCACCACTCTCCCCAAATTCACCAATCCAGAAGTTCTCTGAACTCCATTTTTGTGGTTTTGTGGAAGCTTTGTTACACAGACAGGATTGATTAAATCATTAGCCACTGGCAATTTAAGCAAATTTCCAGCCCCTCTTCCCTCCCTGGAAGTGGGAGGGGGCACTGAAAATTCCAACCCTCTAATTGCATAGTCGGTTCTCCTCCCAACCAGTCCCCATCCTCAGGTTACTGAAGTGATTTCCAAAAGTCACCTTATTATCATACAAAAGACAACTTCATTGTTCTTATCAAAGGACATACTGAATATTTTAGGAGTTGTGAGCCAAGAACAATGGACAAAGACAAAATATAGATGAGGAATATATTTTGGTCCTCTGAATGACCAAATATATATTTTGTGTAAATCACAGTATCAGAATTCTTAAATCTCACTTCTTTGGATATTTGACATTATTTCCATTTGTGTCAGTTCTGCTGATTTATATACAATGAGAAATAGTAGGGCAAACAATTTATAAACAGTAACTTCTCTTTTATCTACTTAACAGTAAAGCATATGTCTAGAGCCAAATATTATGCTATCAAAAGCATACTTATCCCACAGGAGTGCATATAAAGCCTCATTTGTGTCTAAAACAAAGGTCACATCTCTCTAAAGTGTCCTATGTTTTAACAGAACATTTTTAGTGAATTCTACCTTTTGGTAAAATAGTCCCTATCATCAAAGGACCATCATCAACTGAGTTGACTGGCAGATTTGTGAGATATATATTACATTAGGTACACTGTATACTTTTTGATTGTTATGTATTTTCTACATAAAGATAAGTTCCTTAAGCTGTGACTGTACTCTCAGGTCATTTAAAATGGTCATTTAAAAAAAATAGATTTAAGTTAAATAAAATTTTTCCTCAATAGATCTATTTTTTCTCAATGAAACTATAACATAAAAGAAATAAAAATAAATTTTCCCAGCCCTATTTATAAAAAGTTACCATTAATCTTTTGAAACCCACTCCCAAGTAGGTAATAGAGTATGTGCCATAAATTGTCTTTTAGAAATAATGTTATAGACCTACACAAATTTTGTCTTTATATCACTTAGGGAAAACATCTTGTCAGCTGTCTATCTTTTTTTTTTTTTTTTTTTTTGACAGAGAGAGAGCTCACAAGTAGGCAGAGAGGCAGGTAGCAAGGAGGAAGCAGGCTCCCTGCTGAGCAGAGAGCCCAGTGCTGGGCTCGATTCCAGGACCCTGAGATCATGACCTGAGATGAAGGCAGAGACATAAACCACTGAGCCACCCAGGTGCCCCATCAGCTGTCTATCTTTAAAAGCCTTTGATTTATCTCTATCCAAAGTCATATATTATTCTAAAGTAAAACTATAACTTTAAAACAGTAATTTCCTTTGTAGTTGTGGTTGGTTGACAAGGACCAAATTAAGCACAGTGACACTTTGATTGGAAGCATTTGGGGGAAGGCACTAGTTAGGTATTGTTTTGGGACAGCTCATTTGTCTACAGACCAGATCTCAGCAATTCAGGATAGATCAAGAGAAAAGAAGCATCTGTCCTGCTTGCTTCTTTACTCATTGTGACAGCCCTTCAGAGGAAAGGAGATTGGAGACTCTCTTTATCTGCTCTTCCCTCATCCCCTTACTGCTACCCCAGCTGGGGTAGTGTTCTTCAACATTTCAAGTATATGATTAGCATGATGAAATGCTTTTCTAGATACAGATTACCAAACACAATGTCTTAGATATACAGACCCAATAAATTAAGCAATTTCCACATTTTAAAAAATATATATTTAATAATAAAAATGTATTTTATAAAATATATTTATATATAATATATATTTTTTAAAATATATTTTATAAAAATATATATTTAATTAATTTATTTATTTGAGAGAAAGAGGGTGGGGGATATCAAGGGGAGGAGCAGAAGGAGTGGGACAAGTAGACTCTACATTGAGCACAGAAACCTGATGCAGGGCTCGACCTCACAACCCTGAGATCATGACCAGAGCCAAAACCAAGACCTGGATGCTTTACAGATTAAGCCACTCAGGCACCCTCTACATTTTTTTTAAAGATTTTATTTATTTACTTGACATACACGGAGAGAAATCACAAGTAGGCAGAAAGGCAGACAGGGTGGGGGGGGGGGGAAGCAGGCTCCCCACTGAGTAGAGAGCCGGATGATCATGACCTGAGCTGAAGGCAGAGGCTTAACCCACTTGAGCCACCCAGGCGCCCACCCTCCACATGTTTGAAGAATGTACATGACTCTCATACTGGTGATCGGTTATACATTTTTTTTTTTTTTTTTAGAAAGAGAAAGTGAGAGAGAGAATGAGAGAAGGTCAGAGGGAGAAGCAGACTCCCCATAGAGCTGGGAGCCCGATGTGGGACTCGATCCTGGGACTCCGGGATCATGACCTGAGCTGAAGGCAGTTGCTTAACCAACTTAGCCACCCAGGCAGCTCAGTTACACACATCTCTAAAAGCAATGGTTAAATGGGATCAAGCCATTGAAATCTCAAACAGTTAAAAAGCAGAAGAATCCTTTCCTCTAAGGAAGCTGAATAAAAAGAAGTCTGTTGTTAGCAAGATACATACATGAGAATAAATATTATCTTTCTTTCTAATTTATTTAAGCACGTGTAAGCAAGGAATCACTTCAAGTGTAAGAAAGGAATAAAAACACAAACTTCATAAGGATATCATGAGACAATTCTACCACCCAACTAACTTGAGAGTTGTTGTATAGATTGTTTCTTTTCTTTTCTTTTTTTTTTTTTCTTGCTTTGTAGACAACGTTGTTTGCCTATGGTCCTTTCCTGCCATATGGTACTCAGTTAAAGAGATATGGCTCAGAATTTACTTTGATTAAATTTTCAAAATGGGTACTGGGGAAAATGGTCAACAACATGGCAAATTTCAATTAAGAAGTTCTCTCAACTCTCTTGTTAAAAACAATGATTCTGATTTTGTCTATTACTTGATAACCCCGTGAATGGATTAAAGCAATGATCGATATGGATTCTTTCTTTCCTAAGATTTTTTTCCCAAGATTGTGTCACGGGAGAGTTAACTGTAGATCTTAATTTTGGAGGAAAATAGAAAAATGAGAAATGTTCCTCTTTTTCTCAACATCTCCATGTGAAGATCAGGGTTAGGTCACGCCTTTATGGTAAAGGAAAATGATGATGTATTCAGGCTTTGAGGTTTGTAAGGAATTATCATGCCCTAATAAGTAAAAAAATACAGATGGATGATAGACCATTAAATGAGCCAGAGGAATGTTGATTTCCTAGTTAAAAGTTCTCCAACGGGTAATAACTGTTTTCAGAAATAGCAGAGAGTTTAAAAGGTTGGTTTTACAGAGAACTATGGATTTATTTCCTTGTGATCTTTTATGTTTTGGGTTCCGGTTTTTTCTATAGTTGTAATTTTATCATAATGATGGCCTTAGATTTTTCTTTGGTTGGATTTTGCAACCATCATAAATACTTGCTTAAAATTTGACTCACAAGTAAAAGAAGACTCTCATTTGACTTAAAGTGAACTCTAAAACAACTTTATAAACAGAGCTAAAATAATAATGTTACAAAAGTTAAAGAAGACGTGCCATAAATACATGAAACAAATAGAAATACATTTTAAAAATATGTAGCTGTTATATTTGCTTAATCACTCATGCATTCAGTAGATTTTGTTTCCTAATAAAGCATGAGAAATCAAACTACAACTACATGCAGGGAAAAGTAGATATTTAGGCAACATTAAATGAGTGAGGCCCCATGCATCTTCGACTCACTCCAAAGGCCCCGAGATTCCACTTCTATTATGTAGTTCTTCTTGCTTCACATTTCACTGGCCCAAAGAATATTACCAGCATGAGTGTCTTGTCCCCTTAAAATCTAATTGCTGTTCTATAAAAGAGAATACATTTCATGTTCCAAAAATATTCAAGAGCCTTAGCTGCTTTACCTATGGAGTGTGTCTCAAATACACCCCTTTCTATTGCCACTGCCATGACTTTAAGATTTGCTCAAATTGCTTAAAACTATTTAGTGATGCGCCATCATTTTCAAGATGTGATCCAGGCTCCTCAGGGCAGTATACAAGGCAGCCAGGATTTCAAGTGTTCTTTGATTATCTGGTCTTTGGTTACCTCTAGGGCATTATCTCTTTTTTTTTTTTCCATTTTATTTATTTTCTCAGCGTAACAGTATTCATTGTTTTTGCACAACACCCAGTGCTCCATGCAAAACATGCATCTAGGGCATTTTCTCTTACCAGGCTTTCCTGACTTCACCATGCACCATATGAAATCCCTCGCTACTACCCCCATACTTACCAGTTTGCTGGCAAAACCAGTTGGTTTTGCTCTGTTGTTTATGAAAACTCTGCCCTTTCTTCCAAGGATCTCTATATGTCCCTTCCACTTGAAAACACCCACACATCTTTCAAGACTCACCTTAAGCTACTCTGTTCCTTTCCCATAAATCCCTCGGAAACTTCTCAGATAGGATTAATATCTTAAAAAAATCTTAAAATCTTAAAAAATCCCTTATCATACAGATAAAAATACTTTATCAAAGTTCTGAGCTAGAAATAACAACTTTCCCTGCTATGTCTCTATCTGTAGACATTAATTCACTCAACGAGTATTTATTGAGCTTCTACTCTATTCCACGAATGGCTTGGGTGTTAGGGATTCAATAAAATAAGACCACCAAGTTCCTCCCCTAACAAAATTGACATTGATAAGGAGTTCAAACAATAACATAATAACATGTACTCTATGACTTGATGTCATGTAGTGATAAGTGCTATGAAGAAAAATAAAACACCTGAAGGGACAACAGGGTGGAGAAGGAATGGTAGTTCTTTTATTGATTGATAAGGGAAGATTTTCTAGGGAAAAACTTTAATTGTAATAATAATATTTACTTAAATTTTATTATGTATTAGATACTTCAGGGAATGCTCTTCATACATTTAGCTAAAAAAACAAAAACAAAAACAAAAACCTATATAATACATTCCTCCTTAACAGGGGAGGAAAACCAGAATGTAAGGTCAGACTTAATTTTAACTGTTGTATCCCTCATGAGACACAAGATCTCTGCTGTGAGAATACATGGTCTAACTCAGTAAGTGCCTATGACATTAAGAGGGGCTTAGATGTGTTTATATGTGTGTCTTATAAATTTCCTCTTCCCAGCCCTGACAAAACACAGGGCCTGATGATAAGTTCTGAAGATGTGGCTGTTGAACAGACTTACTGAGATCAGTCTGTGGTGGGGAACAAGAAATCATGAAGGTCATTCTCGAGTCAGGCCTTTTCTGGCAAGCTCCAGTACAATCACTTCTGTTTTGGTCTCTTTGAATTAAAAAAAAAAAAAAATTCTGTTTACTTTAATTCATGGGGGTCATCTACTTTTCTCTATTAAATCTATTTTGAACAGGGTGTTCTCCACTTTAAAACCTGGATATTGGATATAATAATACCAATCTATTTTTTCATATCTTGTCTGTCAAAAGATATCTTGCTACATTGTCAAAATATATCACCAATCTGTTTGCCCCGTTAGTCCAATTCACAGCCACCTCTTTTCTGAATAATGCTACAGCTACCCAATGGACTTCAAACTGTATTTAAGAGCCGAATCTACACAGTTTATTCTCAAACACCAGCCAGGAGGAGTCTTGAAAAATATGTCAGGTCACCCCAACTTTCATACCTGAAGTATCTTCTCATCACACTTAAAATTTAAAGCTCGTACCAGAACCTTCAAGGACATGTTCCCTCATCACTCTTCTCAACCACTTCTCTCCAACCACACAAGGAACCTTGTTCCTTGAACTTGCCGTTCTTAGTCCAGGTTTCTTGCATTTGTCTCAAATGTGCCCCAACTATAACCACAGTTTATTTTTTGATCTTTGTTCAAAATCATCTACTTCGAGTGGCCTTCACTCTAAATGTAATGTTATTAATCACTTAATATAAAAAAGGACACCCTGATGCTCTCTGTCCTTTACTATGCTTTATCTATTTATTTATTTTTAAGTACTCATTAGAACTTGACATTATACTATGCACAGTATATGTGTGGGTGTGTATATCTCCCCATAATTAGAAGTAACTCCCCAGGCTCTATTCTGGGTGTCAGAACAATGCTTATATATAGGTTTTGATAAATTTATGTTGAAAAAATAAAACACCTCCTATGTACATGGCACTTTCACCCATATGTATTCATGGACCCTTTCTTCCACTCCAGCATGGATTACCATAATTGTAAAACTGAAGCAGAGCAAATAAAACTACCTGCTAATAGAACATTGCTATTAAAATGAAACATGAGGATCACTCATGAGTTTTGTTGCTGTTGCTTTTATTGTTGAAGTTTCTCCTATAATCAGTGTTCTTGCTCATAGTACTTTGTAATATAAAACGGAAAAAATATTGGTTGAATAATGATGTCATCAACTGCTGTAGAGGATTTACACAAAACTTGGAGCAGTGTTTTAAACCATGAAAATTCCCTTAAAGCTCTCCAAAAACCCATATTCTTGATCTTGCTAATTTATTTCTATTTGGTTGGTTTTTGCTTTTAAATATATGAAGACAAATATTTTTGTTTCAATATTAATATCCTAAACAGTGCATATATTTTAAGAATCATTGATTTCTAAAGTGTGACAAAAAAAAGCAGATGCGAAATAAAAAATAGACCAGTGGGACTATATCAAACTTAAAAATGTCTGCATGTCAAAAGAAACAATCAACAGAGTGAAAAGGCAACATTTGGATTGGAAGAAAATAATTGCAAGTCATACATCTGATACGGGGTTAACGTCTCGCATACATAAAGAACTTCTGCAACTCAACAAAAATGAAAACAATAAAATCTCACATAACCCAATTAAAAAATGGGAAAGGGGAGAAACACTTCTCCAAAGAAGACATACAAATAACTAATAAGCACATAAAATGATGCTCAAAATCACTAATCATTAGGGAAATGCAAATCAAAATCATATAAGATACCACTTAACTTCCATCAGGATGGTCACTATTAAAAGAACAAAAAATAATAAGTGTTGTGAAAGATGCAGGGAAGTTGGGACCTCTGTCTTCTGTTGGTTGGAATGTAAAAAGATGCAGCCATTATTAAAAACAGTATGCCAGTTCCTCATAAATTTAAAAATAAAATTACCATATATCTAGTAATCCTACTTCTGGGGATATATCCAGAAGAAGTCAAAGCAGGATCTTAAAGAGATACTTGTACACCTATTTTCACTGCAGCTTTATTCATAATAGTAAAGAAGAGGAAGCAACCCAAATGTTCATCAACAAATGAATGGTTACAGGAAATGTGATGTATACATACAATGAATATTTTTTAGTCTTAAAAAGGAAGGAAATCCTGTTACATGCCACAACGTGGAGGAACCTAGAGGATATTATGCTAAGTGAAACAAGCCAGTTACAAAAGGACATATGAAGTATGATTCCACTCATAAGAAATATCTAAAATAGTCAAAAATCATATAAAACAGAAAACAGAAACCTGGTTAGCAAGTCCAGAGTAGAGAAGTGAAGGGTGGTCAGTGTCTAATGGATATAGAGTTTCAATGTTGCAAGATAAAAATATTCTAGGTATCTGTTGCACAATAATGTGATTATATTTAACAATACTGAATTGTATATTTAAAAATGGTCCAGATAGTAAATGTAATGTTATGTGTTTTTGCCATAATAAAAAATCTAAAATTAGATATTGGGACTGTGCACAACTCTATAAATATAATTAAAAACCCCACTGAATTATACACCTTGGGCAGCAATTTTTATGGTTATAAAAAGTAAAAATGGGGCACCTGGGAGGCTCAGTGGGTTAAAGCCTCTGCCTTCAGCTCAGGTCATGATCCCAGGGTCCTGGGATCGAGCCCCACATTGGGCTCTCTGCTCAGCAGGGAGTCTGCTTCCCCCCCTCTCCCGTCTGCCTCTCTGCCTACTTGTGATCTCTGTCTGTCAAATAAATAAATAAATAAAATCTAAAAAAAAAAAAAAGTAAAACTGCAGTTGTAAAAAATGAATAAATAGGAAACATTTGGGAAAGACAGAAACAGATGATAATTTTAGAAATACAATATATAATTGTTGAAATAAAAAATGGAGTTTTAGTAATAAACAATATCCTTGATAAAAACTTAATGAAGAGATAAAGAACTGATTAAGTACAGTTAGACAGTTACTAACCTATAAGATATATAAGGGAAAAGTTTCGGAGAAGGCTACAAAAAAAGGTATGGAGATAGAAAACAACAAAAAATGAGATTCAAAGTTAAGGAAGCTAGAATAAGTACTTTCTTTTTAATTTATTTATTTGACAGACAGATCACAATAGGTAGAGAGGCAGGCAGAGAGAGAGGAGGAAGCAGACTCCCTGCTGAGCAGAGAGCCCGATGTGGGGCTCAATGCGGGGTTCCATCCCAGGACTCTGGGATCATGACCTGAGCTGAAGGCAGAGGCTTTAACCCACTGAGCCACCCAGGCACCCCTAGAATAAGTATTTTTAACGTAGGACCAAATGAAGACCAATAAAGAATTGAGAATGCAGGAGAGAAAATATTGAAAGAGATAATAGCTGAAAAATTTTCTGAGCTGACTTTAAAAGTTTGAATTCATTAATCCAGGAAGAAAAAAATGACTCACAAAGCAACATCAGTTTGAATGATGGCAGATTTACACACACACACACACACACACACTCACACACACACACACACACATACACAAGACAGGAGATAATGGTGTAACATCTTTAAGCACTTTGAGTAAACAACTGATAATATACAATTGACTCTGGAACAACTTGGGTTTGAACTGTGTGGGTCCACTTATGCACAGATTATTTTTTTTTATAAAATAGTACAGTACTGTAAATAATTTTTCTCTTCCTTATGGTTTTCTTAATAACATTTTCTTTTTTCTAGCTTCCTTTATTGTAAGAATACAGTATATAACCTACAAAATATGTGTTAATTGACTGTTTGTGTTATTGGTAAGGCTTCAACTGCTCATAGTTAGTTGGGGGAGTCAAAGTTATATGTGGAATTTCCTCTCTGTAAAGGGTTGACATCCCAAGCCCCACATATTTCAAGGATCAACTGTGTATTTGCAAATATTATTTTTGAACAATTTCAGAATAAAGACACTTCATGGCTTACCACCTGGGAAATTATAAAGAATGATCTTCAAGGAGGAAGATGATCTCAGAAGAACTGTTTAAAGAGTAAGAAGAAAATTAGAGTAAATGACAAATACTTGACAAATAGAACATTGTAAGTATCAAACTATAATTATTACATCTTATTTGTGTATTTTTAAGAAGATAAAAGAGATCATATATTTTATACATATTAAATATACATATATTCTGTAAATTAGGAAAAGTAAAAAATAAGTGAACATGTTTTAAGCCCTTTTATCATGGGGGGTTCAACATATTATTTCATTTTATTTTGCATAAGGTTATTCTGTATGATAAAATTTTAAGGGTGAGAAAAATCAATATAGTGTGTAAATTAAAAGCCAGTAAAGATTTTAAAAGTTGACTAAGGAAAAAAATTAAAGTTTCAATAAATCAAAATTAAAGGTGAAAAAGGAGAAAGGAAAACCATTTTTTTTTTAATTGCACAGGCAGAAATCAAAAGGTAAGATGGTAGAATTCACTGTCAGTATATTAGCACTCTCAATTGCAGCAAATTGATCAACTAAAGAATATAGTTTTTCATGATGGCAGGAAAAAATAAAATATAAGACGATTTAAAAAAAGATAAAATGCATCATTAGCAATGAAAAGCTTCACAGTATCACAATATCACAACCTAAAGTTATAGTATAACAGAAAAATATAGTAGTTTTAAATATATCTGAAACTAGTGAAATAATATCAAAATATCCATACCAAATTAATATAAGTATAGGAGGATATTGAAAATAACTTAAAGGCATTAACCCAAATGCATAACCTAAAATAGCCTAAAGGCACTTTTAATTTTTTAATATTTAGAACTACAAAATGTCCAACTTTGATTAATGGGCAGATATAATATTCTACATCCAAAAATTAGAAAATTAACATTCTTCTCAAGTTCAAATAGAACATTTGTAAAAATTAATTTCACATTTGACCACAAGCCAAATTTGTCTCAACAAATTTCAAAGAATAAGTAACATTTAGGCCCCATTCTCAAAATTTATCAGTTGACAAAAAAAAAAAAAAAAAAAAAAAATCACATATAGTTGGAAATTAAGAAAACAATTCTAAAACTCTTTATGGATCAAAAAAGAAACCTGAATATAGACTTAAAATATAATACAAATAATAGTGAAAATAATGCGATCAAAATGAATTTTCATCTGTAATATTAGCAATTCAAGTATAATTTATAGCTTTCAATCCTATTACTGAATTAGAAATTAGTGTTCAATTTAAGTAAGGATGCTTTCCTTTAAAATATAGAAATAAAGAAAAGATATTTTTATTCAATAGTTTTTGGCAGAATTTAGCAGCACAATAGAAAAAAGAAAGATAAATGGAATGCATTAAAAATTAAAAGAAGAAAAAACTAAATTTTTGCAGACCATATGATTGCCTACATAGAAAACATAAAACATTCTACAGACATTGTTAGAAATAGGAGACAGTGCTACTTACTCATTTATAGGATCTCAGTGACAATGCCATGTCTTTACATTCTGTGAGGCTAGGCATGGCACTCAGCAAACTACAGTTCCTAGATAGCCTTGCCTACAGAGGATAGACAGGGAAGACACAGAGGAAAATGGATAGAAGAAGAAAAGAATCTTCCAACATAGTTTTACTTTCTTTTTTTTTTTTTAACTTGACAACCAATTCTAAATTAATGTGGAAAAACAACGGACCATGAATAAACAAGTCATGACTAGTGGAAAATGATGTGGAGGACTTGCCCAACTAAAAGATACCATAAATTTATAATAAGTAAGATAATGTGAAGAAGAATAAAAAAACTGACAAATAAGATAGAATACAAAATGTATAACAATATTCATATGTGAGAGACACCATTGCCTGTCTTAGAGAGAGTAGGACCAGTCAATAAAAATAACTGGAAAAACTGATAACCCACAGAAAAAAAAGATAAACTTAAATTCTTTATTTCATACACAAAAATTAATTCCAAATAGATTAAGAGCTTAAATGTGAAGCACAAAAACTTTAAATGTTTAAGACAATAGATAGATGAATATATTTTTGATGTAAAGTCAGGTTCAATTTCCCATGGCAACTCATTAAGGGAAGGATTGATGAACTTGACTATGTCATATGAACCTTCTGCTCAACTAAATAATTGTGAAAGGAAATGAATGAATAGACAGGAACTAAGAGGAGATAAATGCAACATATATAACCTACAAGGGCTTAATAACAAGAATAAAATAAAACACTTCACCACACCATCAGAAAGGGGCAGATGTTCCAATTTTAAAACGGGCAAAATCCTGAAGAGGGATTTGACAGAAACCACTGTGATTCCCACTGTTCCCTCATACAAAAAATAAATAAATAAAAATAAGATTGAAAAAGAGATGTTCAACTCATTAGAAATTCAGGAAACGTTAATTAAAACCTTTAAAAAAAGACATCATTTTGACTATCTGTCAAAAATTAAGTCTAATATTTAAAACATTGGAGGAGATATAACCATTCTTATTTATAAATGGTGTGAATGTAAATTGGTACAACTACCTAGGTAAACAATTTGGCAATATCCTGCAAAGTTGAATATTCATATATCCTATAACCCAGAAATTCCCTTTCTACAGTGTTTTTTGAGCTTTAATATGCATATAAATATAACAGAGACCTTAGTAAATTGCGAATTTTCAGGCATGAGCTGAGATTCAATTTTCTGACAAGCTTCCAGGTGATGCTCATGCTGCCAGTCAGCTCACAATTTAAGTAGCAAAATAAACCCAACACAAACCTTCCATACATGCAAGTAAAAATGTGCATAAAATATCCAGAACAGTCCTTTTAAAAAACAGAAAAAAACTGGCAATAACTCAAATGTGCATTCATAGAAAAATTAATAAAAGATAGTGCCCAGTGGAATATTATAGTGTAGTAAAAATGAGTGAATTATGGGGGCTCCTGGGGGGCTTGGTCGGTTAAGTTTCTGCCTTGGGCTTAGGTGATGATCCCAGGGTCCTGGGATAGAGTCCTGCATCGGGCTGCTTGCTCAGTGGGGGGCCTGCTTGTCCTTCTATTTTACCCCCCAACCTCGTGCTCTCTCTTGCACACGCTCTCTCTCTCTCAAATAAATAAATAAAATCTTTTTTAAAATGAGTGAATTATGGCTAAACACAATAACATGGATGAATCTTGGTAATAGAATATTGAAGGAAAAAGCAAGTGTGATATATTTCCTATGAAGTTCAATATTAAGAAAAATAAAAATATATTGTCTATGCATAAATATATGATATATGATTATGAATTATGAAAACAAAACCAAATATGTTCAACATAAAATTCAGGACAATAGTTTTCATACTGGGAGTGGTCAGCAGAAGGACAGCATAGGGACCAGGAAATAGTAGATGGAAGTTACTGGAAATGTTCTACTTCTTAGATGAGATATTATACCCTTGGGTATGATTATGTTAAAAAAATTAATTTCAAAAATTAATCAAAATCAATATACACCCAATATAATACTATATATATATATAAAATATAGTACATATGCATATACAAATACCTAATAGCATGTAATTCAGTACTTCATACATGTTTTAATAGTTTGTCCTCTCAATTTCCCTATGCTTTAGATCGATCATAAAATTACAAAAGAAGAAACTGAGAAACAGAAAAATAAAGTAACTTGCCCAGATTTGTACAACTAATAAATGGCATCCAGAGATTTCTCAAGACAAAAATTTAGAGAGCATCCTTGCTTCTTCTCTTCCTTTCATACCTCACATCCGGTTCTTCAGCAATTTCTAATGAATATGCCACCAAAATGTACCCCCAAATGTGTCCATTTCTCCCCACCTCCACCTCGACCTGTAGGCCCAGGGCAAGCTTCAGTTAATCTGGCTAGAACAAAACTAGTCCTTTTGTTCCCTCTCTTACTCCTTATTATGGCTCAAATTATGCCTCCCCAAAACTACTGTGTTGAAGTACCAACCCCCAATACCTCAGAATAACTGCATTTGGAGGTCTCTATAAAGATAGAGTCCATGCCATTCTCAACCTCTAGCAACACTGAGCCTATCCGGTTTCCAGAGTTAGTTCCTGGGTGAGTTATTTTGCTTTGTGGGTCAATACCTCATTTAAGAATTTATGCTGGGTGGGTGCCTGGGTGGCTCAGTGGGTTAAGCTGCTGCCTTCGGCTCAGGTCATGATCTCAGGGTCCTGGGATCAAGTCCCGCATCGGGCTCTCTGCTCATCAGGGAGCCTGCTTCCCTCTCTCTCTCTCTCTCTGCCTGCCTCTCTATCTACTTGTGATCTCTCTCTGTCAAATAAATAAATAAAATCTTTAAAAAAAAAAAAGAATTTATGCTGGGTAATATCCCAAGAACTTTCATTTGAAAGACCTTCAGAGACTAGTAGAGTAGCCCTTGGCTTGAAATAACCCCATTAAGAGATTGGTATTCCATTCTCTTTTGGGTGTTGCCATGTGCATTTCCACTCCACATCAGTTCAGTTTTAAATATTGTGGGGAAAAGATGAGGGGGAGGATTGGAGAGATCGCTGTTCTGCTAATCACACTTGGCTAGTGTTAATTTCTTTTAAGTAGTTCTATTCCCCCAGACAAATACATGGACTTAAAATCTGAGCCATTGCTATGGGACCTGAGCATTTTGTTGATAGGAACATGGCTTTTCTTCTCTTTGGTTAATTGGACTAACCTTTCCAAGATTCTGCAATAACTTTTTAGATTTGTCAACTCACTGGGAAAAAAAAAGTTCCATCTGGCTTCCCATTTCTATTCCTTGGCATTTTCGCAGAAAAATTCTGGGATAAATGTTTCATTTCACTTTTCTACTTTTTTAAATGGCCTTTAGTCTTGAATACAACCCTCTTTATTCTAGGTTTATTATTAAACTTTTATTGGTTTAAGAAAACAATGACCTTTATTTGTCTAAGATGGAAATTATAAGTATGATGACTTCATGGCTATTAGGAAGTACAAAGAGATGTTCAAATGCCCTAGCCCTTGAAAATGTCAAGAAGTTGCTCAAATTCTGAACCAAGACTTGCTCTAAGCAGGGCTTTTCTTCTTTTTTTTAATTAAAAGAGCAGGAAATCAATGCCATTTGCTGGACTTTTTGGTCATGCCTTACATATCATAATTTATATCATTTCAGTCAGAGACCATGCCTTGTAAGTAGACATGTATCTATTTAGCTGAGACAACTGCTAAATAAATATATCACCACACTCTCAAAAGCTAATATACCCACTTAAGTTATTTTCCAGATATGGATTTAAATGGCCTTCACAGGAAAGTTGGTTGATGATCATAATTTTGATAACCACGTCCCAGCTGATGGTCATTTTCATTGTCATTCCAGCTCTTGCTAAGTTTGGGGTTTCCTTGACGTTTACTAGTGCTATCTCAACTATTTCTAAGGTTGTACTTTCTTTCCCCAAAAAACCTTTTTACTGTGTTCTGTTTGTCTCAATCCACTATTTGAGTTATTAAGTTAAAAAAGGTAATAGCATTAATTAAAAAAATTCACCTAAAAGTAAGCTAACGAATGCCAGAAAGTAATTCTAGAGCAATTTTAGCTTATCTTTTTGAAATAGCTATATTTTTAAATATTCTCAGTTTCAAACAGGATAACCATTATGAGTTTGCCTTTATCTCTAGGCTTTCTTTATCCTTCCCAGGCATAAGAAACAAGTAGACTTAGATTTCACTTAGACCTTGAAAAGGCAATTGGAGACACACTTCAGTGCTATTTGTAACCATGATCGATGTCTCCCTACTCTTAGTACCAGAGTAGACTTTCAGTTTTGTACTTTTTCTAAACTGTATCTAATTCTTTCTTCAGAGATGAAGTATCAGGCAGCAGTGTGCCAGGTTCCAAATAATTTTTTTACTGTAGAAGTAAAATGCTTTCTTTGTTTCTCAAGTAAACCCATCCAGCACCTGCTGAGCTGAAGCATCAGCTATGCAAATTCCAATAGCAGGAGTCCAAGATCTCCCTCCCTGAGAGGATATGAATATTTACTTTAAGATAAAAGAATTCTTGGGTTGGCAGGGTGGCTCAGTCATTAAGCATCTGCCTTCAGCTCAGGTGCTGACCCCAGGGTCCTGGGATGGAGCCCTCCATTGGGCTCCCTGCTTGACGGGAAGCCTGCTTCTTCTCTCCCACTCCCCCTGCTTGTGTTCCCTCTCTCGCTGTGTATCTCTCTGTCAAATAAATAAATAAAATCTTTTTTAAAAAGATAAAAGAATTCTCTCCCACTCATACTTTTTTCATCTCAAGTTTAGAGTGAGGACAAAGTTGGAAGGTTTGATTATTCATCTGAAATATAAGCTTTGGTTGGTGATGGTTTCCTTCCCTCTCCAACCAGCCCCCCTACCTTTTCCTCCTTTTCTTCTCCTTTTATATTTTTTTTTCTCACTGACGGCCATACATAACCTAATCTGTGGCAACAGGCATAAACAATATTTATAAAATACATAATTGGATTTTTACAAACAATCCAAATAGTTTTTTTAAGAAAATCAACAGTTTTACTCAAAATTCTCATGTAATTATCTCTTTTTTTTTTTCAGTTCTTTTTTTTTTTTTTTAATAGTCACAAACATTCCACGAAGTAAGTTCTATTTTAATTTTACAAACCAGGAATTTGAAACTCAGGAAATTTATGTTAACCATCAAATTGCACACAGATTTTAAGTTCTGTAGTTGAGAATTAAACCCAGATCTGTCTTATCCAAAAAGACTATGAACTATTCTTTAGACATTAATGCCCTTTTTTTTTTTTTTGAAAAGAAAAAAATGAAGCAAGGTTTTCTAACCCACTAGTTTCATAGAGTACAAAGAGCACCCAGTGGGGAGTAAAGAGGTCTGATTATAGTCACAGCTGGATACAGACAATTCAGTGTCTGGCTGAGTGATTGCTTCTTTGATCTTTGATACCCCTCTATGTGAATCAAGAAAACTGGACAATGTAAGTCCCCAGTCTTGTGGGTGCTGATTCTGTGTCTTTTAATTGATTCAAGGTCAAGAGCTAGACGTTAGGATTATCAGGTAGGTTGATTGTCTATCTCCATATTCTTCTTACTGGGCCCCCTTGACGAGAGGAAGACAGAGACACAGGTACTCCAGGTAATTGCACAGAGCACAGATAGACATATTCCACCCTGCAAAGGAAGCAGAATTGATCTTCGACTCATTCTGGGTTCTTGCCCCTTCCATCATCTCTCCCTAGTCAGTGGTTTCGACTGCCCACTTAATCTTTTGTAGTTTTATCACACCTAAAGACCACTCAGAGACACTCAGAGGGATACCCTGGCAGAAAATAATCCCTTAAATTCTTCTCCATTCTTATACTCTTAAGAAAAAACATTTTATGTTTTGCACATACAAATTGGCTCCTCTCTGCTTAATTCAAAGGCCTTGTCCATCCACCCATTTTCACTGACCTTACCCCTATAGAACCTCCTCACCCCCAGAATAGACTTCCTCTGCCTCATCTAAGCAGAGCTGGTTTTATTAGGATCTGAGATGAGTCAGTAATACTCTCCCCCAGGAATACGAAGCCTTCAAAAGAGACACAGAGATGAATGAGGTCATCTCCAGTCAGTGAATTAAGGACAGAGTCCATCAACTTCCAGGTTTGGGGTTTGGGAATGGGGGTTTGGGGAAGGCTGGGGAAGCCTGTGGGTATCTCTTTTTTATTTGTTTGTTTTTGAAGATTTTATTTATTTATTTGACTTTTTTTTAATTTTTAATTAATTTATTTATTTTTTCAGCAAAACAGTATTCATTGTTTTTGCACAACACCCAGTGCTCCATGCAATACATGCCCTCCCTACTACCCACCACCTGGTTCCCCCAACCTCCCACCCCCGCCCCTTCAAGACCCTCAGATTGTTTTTCAGAGTCCATAGTCTCTCATGGTTCTCCTCCCCTTCCAATTTCCCTCAACTTCCTTCTCTTCTCCATCTCCCAATGTCCTCCATGTCATTTGTTATGCTCCACAAATAAGTGAAACCATATGATACTTGACTCTCTCTGCTTGACTTATTTCACTCAGCATAATCACTTCCAGTCTCGTCCATGTTGCTACAAAAGTTGGGTATTCATCTTTTCTTTCTTTTTCTTTTTTTTAATAAACATATAATGCATTTTTATCGCCTGTGGGTATCTCTTAAGCAGTTTCCTTCTAAAGCTATAAAATATTTCTTTGTTTTGGTTTTGGTTGTTATAGATTTGCTTATTGGTTTTCTCTTCCTTACTTATGCAAATAACCATGCTATCTTTCTAATGAATCTCCTTTTATATTTAAATTAGCTAGAGTTGATTTTGGTTGTAACTCAAAGAACAACAAATTGATTTAGGGGGTTTGCCTTATTCAGAGGCTTATAAAATGTCACCTTGCTCAGATGACATTTTATGTATTAATGTATTATAATGTGTAATTATAATGTGTAATGTATAATGTATTATAATGTATAATTATATATATATATGTATTGATAATATATTATATGTTAATTATATTTTTATAATATATAATTTTTAAAATTCAAATTCAATTAATTAACATACAATGTATTATTAATTTCAGTGGTAGAGGTCAGTGATTCATCAGTTTTATATAATCCCCAGTTCTCATCAAATCATGTGCCCTCCTTAATGCCCCTCACCAAGTTACCCCACCCACCCATCCACCTTCCTTCCAGCCACCCTCAGTTTGTTTCCTATGATAAAGAGTCTCTTATGGTTTGTCTCCCCCTCTAATCTCATCTTGTTTTATTTTTTCCTCTCTTTCCCTATGATCGTCTGTTTTGTTTCTTAAATTCAAAGAAGTTGCTTAAGCTGAGGTCGCAAAATCCTCTAGGATTTGAAGGGATTCCTGTCTCAAATTTAGATCTTTCATCCATTTGAGTATATTTTTGTGTATGGTGTAAGGAAATAGTCCAGTTTCATGCTTCTGCATGTGGCTGTCCAATTTCCCAACATCATTTATTGCAGAGACTCTTTTTACCACTGGATATTGTTTCTTGCTTTGTCAAAGATTAATTGACCCTAGATTTGAGGGTCCACTTTCTGGGCTTTCTATTCTGTTGCATTGATCTGTGTGTCTGTTTTAGTGCCAGTACCATACTGTCTTGATGATGACAGCTTTGTAATAGAGCTTGAAGTCTGGAATTGTGATGCTACCAGCTTTGGTTTTCTTTTTCAACATTCCTTTAGCTATTCAGGGTCTTTCTGGTTCCATACAAATTTGGGGATTATTTGTTCCAGCTCTGTGGAACAAGTTGACAATATTTTGATAGGGATTGCATTGAATGTATAGATTGCTCTAGGTAGCATAGACATTTTAACAATATTTTTTCTTCCAATCCATGAGCATGGAACATTTTACCATTGCTTTGTGACTCCCTCAGTTTTTTTCCGTAAGTGTTCTGTAGCTTTTAGAGTACAGACCTTTACCTCATTGGTTAGTTTTATTCCTAGGTATCTGATGATTCTTCATGCAATTATAAGTGGAATTGACTCCTTTATATCTCTTTCTTCTGTCTCATTGTTACTGCATAGAAATGCAACTGATTTCTGTGCATTGATTTTATATACTACCACTTTGATGAATTCCTATATGAGTTCTAGCAACTTTGGGGTAGAGTCCTTTGGGTTTTCATATAGAGTATCATGTCATCTGCAAAGAGTGAGTGTTGGACTTCTTCTTTGCTGATTCAAATAAATTTCTTTTCTTTTTGTTGTCTGATGGCTGAGGCTAGGACTTTTAGTACTATGCTGAACAGCAGTCATGAGAGTGGACTTCCCTGCTGTGTTCCTAAATTTAGGGGAAAAGTTTTCAGTTTTTCCCCACTGAGAATGATATTCGCTGTGGGCTTTTCATAGGTGGCTTTTATGATATAGCAGTATGTTCCCTCTATTCCTACACCGTGAAGAGTTTTAATAAAAAATGATGCTGTACGTATTGCATGGAGCACTAGGTGTTGTGCAAAAACAATGAATACTGTTTTGCTGAAAAAATAAATAAATTTAAATACTGAAAAAAAATAAAATAAATGATACTGTATTTTGTAATGTGAGTTTTCTGCATTTGTTGAGAGGATCATAGGGTTCTTGTTTTTTTATTTATGTATTGTATAACATTGATTGATTTGCAGATGTTGAACCAAACTTGTAGCCCAGGAATAAATCCCAGCTGGTCATGGCAAATCATCCTTTTAATGTACTGTTGGATTGTATTGGTTAGTATTTTGGCAAGAATTTTTGCATCCATGTTCATCAGGGATATTGGTCTGTAATTCTCCTTTTTGGTAGGGTCTTTGTCTGGTTTTAGGTCAAGGTAATTAAGCCTCATAGAAAGAGTTTAGAAGTTTTCTTTCCATTTTAATTTTTAGAAATAGCTTCAGAAGAATAGGTATTAATTCTTAAATGTTTGGTAGAATTCCCCTGGGAAGCCACTGACCCTGGGCTCTTGTTTGTTGAGAGATATTTGATTATTGCTTCAATTTCCTTTCTGGTTTTATGTCTGTTCAGGTTTTCTATTTCTTCTTGTTTCCTTTTTGGTAGTCTATACATCTCTAGGAATCATCCATTTCTTCCCAATTGCCTAATTTATTGGCATATATTTGCTCATTATATGTTCTTAGAATTTTATTTCTTTGGTGTTGGTTGTAATCTCTCCTCTTTCATTCATGATTTTATTAATTTGGGTCCTTTCTCTTTTCTTTTTATAAGTTTGGCCAGGGGGTTATACATCTTATTCATTCTTTCAAAGAACCATCTCCTAGTTTCCTTGATCTATTCTCCTATTCTTTTCGTTTCTATTTCATTGATTTCTGCTCTGATGTTTATTATTTCTCATCTCCTGCTGGGTTTTGGTTTCATTTATTTTTGTTTCTCCAGCTCCTTTAGGCATAAGGTTAGGTTGATTTGATACCTTTCTTGTTTCTTGAAAAAGGCTTGTATGGCTATATACTCCCCTCTTAGGACTGCCTTTGCTGCATACCAAAGATTTTGAATAATTGTGTTTTCATTTCCATTTGTTTCCATGAATTTTTAAATTTTTAAAAAATTTCCTGTTTGACCCATTCATTCTTTAGTAGGATGCTCTTTAGCCTCCATGTATGTGAAATCTTTTCAACTTTCCTCTTGTGTTTGTGCTCGCATTTCAAAGCAGAGTGGTCTGAAAATATGCAGGGAATGATTACAATCTTTTGGTACTGACTGAGACCTGATTTGTGACCAGAATGTGGTCTATTCTGGAGATTGTTCCATGTGCACTAAAGAAGAATGTGTATTCTGTTGCTTTGGGATGGAATGCTCTGAATATACCTGGGAAGTCTATCTGGTTCAGTGTGTCAGTCAAAGCCCTTGTTTCCTTTTGATCTCCTGCTTAGGTGATCTGTCCATTGCAGTAAGTAGGGTGTTAAAGTCCTCTACTATTATTGTCTTATTATTGATGTGTTTCTTTAATTTTGTTATTAATTGTTTTACATAATTGTTTGCTCCCATTTAGAGGCATAAACACTTATAATTCTTAGAAAATGTTGGATAGACCCTTTAATTTTGATAGAGTGTCTTTCCTCAGCTCTTATTACAGTCTTTGGTTTAAAATCTAATTTGTTTGGTATAAGGATTGCCACACCAGTTTTCTTTTGACGTTCATTAGCATGATAAATGGTTTTCCATCACCTCACTTTCAATCTGGTGTCTTTGGGTCTAAAATGAGTCTCTTAGAGACAGCATATCAGTGAGTCTTGGTTTTTTTGTTTGTTTGTTTTTTTGTCCAATCTGACACTCTGTGTCTTTTGATTGGGGCATTTAGCTCATTTACATTCAGAATAATTATTGAAAGCTATGAACTTAATGCCATTGTATTACTTGCGAAGTCAGTGTTTCTGTATATTGTCTCTGTTCTTTTCTGGTCTATGTTACTTTTTGGGCTCTCTCTTTACTTAAAAGATCTCTTTTAAAATTTCTTGTAGGGCTGGTTTAGTGATCACAAATTCTTTTAGTTTCTATTTGTCTTGGAAGCTTTTTATCTCTCCTATTTTGAATCCTAGCTGAATAAAGTATTCTTGGCTGCCAAATTTGCTCATTGAGCACCCTGAGTATATCATGCCAGTTCTTTCAGGCCTGCCAGGTCTCTGTGGGTAGGTCTGCAGCCAATCTAATGTATATATCCTTGTAGGTTACCGACCTCTTGTCCAGGACTGCTTTCAGGATTTTCTCATTAACTCTGAGATTTATAAGTTTCACTATTATATGCTGGGGTGTTGACCTATTTTTATTGATTTTGATGGAGATTCTCTGTGCTCCCTAGACTTGAATGCCTGGTTCCTTTACCAGATTAGGAAAGTTCTCCACTATGATTTGTTCAAATACACCTTCTTCTGCTCTCTCTCTCTTCTTTTTCTGTGATCCTAATTATTCTAATTTTATTTCACTTTATGGTATCACTTACCTCTCAAATTCTCTCCTTGTGATCCAGTAGTTGTTTATCCCTCTTAGTCTCAACTTCTTTGTTCTCCTTCACTTTGCTTTCTATATCACCAATTTTTCTCTTCTGCCTCACATATCCTAGCAGTTAGAGCCTCCATTTCTTATTGCATCTCTTTTTTATTTCAACTTGATTAGATTTTAGTTCTTTTATTTTTCGACAAGTGATTCTCTAGTGTCTTCCACTTTTTTTTTTCAAGTCCAGCTAGTATCTTTATAATCATTATTCTGAACTCTAGCTCTGAAATCTTACTTATGTTCATACTGATTAGGTCCCTGGCAGTCAGTAATGCCTCTTGTTCTCTTTTTTTAAGGTCAGTCTTGGCTTCTTGTCATTCTGTCCTGAGAAGAATAGATGAATGAGAGAACAAAATATTAAAATGGTGACAACAACCCTAGAGAAATACACACTAAGCAAATCAGAAGAGACCCAAAATTGGAAAAAAAAAAAAAAACTGAAACAAAGAAAGAGAATATAATCAGACAGGTGAACAGAATAGAGCAATACACTTGATCCTGTGTGTATTTTCATGCTTGCTGGAAAACTAGATTCCAAAATTGTAAAGAAAGAAAAAATTATATATGTACTAAAATAATATTAAATATAATGAAAGGATAGAATATAACTATAAAAATGAAAATTTTAAAAAAGGGGGGGAAGAGAAGGACTATAAACAGATAAGTGAGCAGAACAGAGCAATACACTATATCCTAAGTGTATTTTGGTTGGTTTGTTAGAAGAGATTGCATCTCAAAAATTGTAAAGAAAGAAAAACATATATATACAAAAAATAAATTAAACACATTGAAACAGTAGAATGTAACTATAAAGATGAAAATTTAAAAAGACTTAAAAAAGAGTTGATTAAAAAAATAAGAAATTGGTTGAAAAAGAAAGAAGAATTAAAATGAAAGAGTAAAGAATTGTGGGGGGGAAAACATGAATTCTGTATGTTATTTTCCCTTAGCACTGGAGTTTTGCAGTTCTCATTGACTGGTAAACTTGGTATTAGCCTGGATGTTCTTGCTGATCTTCTGGGGAAGGGGCCTGTTGTGTTCATTCTCAAGTATCTTTGCTTCTGGTGGAATCGCACCACCCTTCTGGCGGGGTGAGGTGGGTGGGCAAGGTAAGTAGTCAGCTCTAGATTACTCTATATGGCTTTTGTTCCCTGAGGACTGTCCATGCAACTTTAGAGGATGAGAATGAAAATGACAGCCTCCCCAATCTCCAGTCTCAGAACTGAAAGCTCAGGGCCCCGATCCTCAGTGCACCCTCAGGGAAAAGGAATCCATCACTCCTGTCTCCCTGGTCTCCATCTGTGTTCCATGCTCACCCAGCCTGTGACTGACTGTTTCTATCTGAGGCACATGACCCCATTTCAAGTCTCCAAACTCTGCAGATTCCTGCAGTGCTCAGCTGCACCACTTCTCCTGGGGGAAGAAGAGGGAGGGGTCTTGTGTGTTCTGCTGTTTCTGGGCTCTTGCTCGGAAAGTGGTCACCTGACTGTGCCTTGGTTCGTGGTATATAACACTCCTGGGATCACTGATTGTAGCCGGCTTTCCCGTCCCAATGCCTTAGAGCTCTTCCACACTCAGGCACTCCCAGCCTTCTTGCAATCCTGAGGGTCCTGAAATACATTGTCCTACCTAGGATTCCATGCAGCATCACCACCTGAGCACCTTTCAGGCGGGGACATCCCTCACCAGAGCAGACTTCTAAAGGTTCTGATTCCTCATTCCACTGCTATATCACTTTCCAGTAACTGCTTACAGAAGCTCCCTCTCCCCCGCCATTTATCTTCCCATATATTGCCTCAGATTCATTTCTCTGCACCTAGCATCAAGTGGTCACTTTTCTAATTGTAGGGTTGCAGCTATTATTAGATCTCTGGTTGAATTCACAGGTGTTCAGAATGATTTGATAGCTATCTAGCTAAATTCCAGGGACCAGATGAAACTAAGATCTCCTAATCTTCCACAATCTTGGACTCTAAATCCCTCCTTTAACTGATTTTTGAAACCTTTTCACACAACCTTTCCCACTGCCCTCCCCATTTGTCTCTACCTAACATATTTTTTTATTTGTATTCTTTAAGTGTTTTATTCTTAATAGAAGTTTATGGAGGCAGATATTTTAGTCTTCCATGTCCAATGCACTATCTTCAGGACCTTGAGTAGCTCCTGGCACATACAAGTAATTTAATAAACATTTGCTGGATGGGCAGGCACTTACACGACTGAATTGTTGGGGATAGTTTCTCTCTGTCAGTTAGGACTTTGATTCTCCTAGTAAGCTCACCTCTCATTCTCTTTTTCTTCCTCTCTCTGTCTGTCTCTCTCTTTCTTTTCCACAAGGTCATTTTCACTTAGTCTACCATTTTTGCCAGTTGACAGATTTGTAGGATGACACAGGATAAAATTTTTCCTGCCAAGCGCAGGCCTAGGGCTCAATATTTTCACTTTTCTAGTAACATAGAATAATAGTAAAAAAAAAAAAAATTGGATGTGGGTTTAGGGAAATCTTAGGCTGCCTTCGCCCTTGATGCCTGACTCTGATCTAGGAAAAAGGGTATCTTCCATGTGGACTAGCATTGCTATAGGAGGAAAAACATGTCTCAAAGAAATTGTTTGTATGGCCTTGACTTTTGTGCATTTATTCTCCAGATGCTTGGGATGGAGAAGAACAGTGGAATGTAGGACAGCATAGAATCATGGTGAGCTCTTGGCCATCATTCAAGATCCTTTTCTCCTAGGGTACGGGAAATTGAAAAGCTAAGGGAAAAAAGCAGATGTCCAAAAATTACAGTAAATAGAAATAACTTGATGGAGGCCAGATTTCTTATTCCACATGCAATCCATCAGTTTTCTCACATTATAAAAAGAAATTATCTGACATTTCCATCCAGAGAAATAAAACAAGTTCATATTGTGTAATGTGCACAAATCCTAAAAGATGGCACAAAACCTTTTTTCCTTTTTTTCCCAGAAGATCTTCTGTAGTAACTTTCCCTTTGCTAAGAAACCATGAAAGGATCAGTTAATGGTGACATTTATGCCAGTTTTACCAGGATATGTGTCCCTTTCCTGAATGCTAAATAACTGAAGAGTAGAAATATGTAAATTCTTCAAATGTTCTTCTAAAAGCCTTCCCTCTCAGAGATTAGCCTTGGTTGCTTTTTATGTTTTTGACTAAATAGTAAAGAAAACTTAGTGTCTTAAGTGATTAGGTAGGCAAACTGTGAGAGAAATATTCAGATGTTATAAGGGGCCCATAGTTTCTTACATGCTTTCTCTGATCTGAGGAGCGTTTCTTATTGGCTTACTTCTTCTGAACTGAGATCTATGATTTCTTAGCACCACTCCCCTTCCTCAACCCCAGACCTTCCCCATCTCCCCAAGGAATTTATCTTTGTAGAATCTTCCCAGAAGGGAGATAATAGCACTTAAAGAGATTTGATAAACATATGAAAAGTATATGGAATCATCTGTGTAAGTGGTAAAACATGATGCCATTCAAATTGTCACATATTGTAAAGATTGCACATTTTAAGTCAAGAGTGATACAACTGATGAGGACAAACTTCAAGCATCATCTGGGAAAAGAAACTCAAAAAACCTACCGCAGCTAAGAAATTTGAGTTTTTATCATCATCTATTTACTCCAAAATGTTAAAGAAGAAAGGGACTTTTGACTTTTACAACAAACTCCTGAGGTGCTCAATGCAATCTGTTTTGTGGAATGTTCTCTGGCTCCTTCTAAACCATATTTTAAGCCCTAAAGAACCCCTACTTGGCTACACAGATTAACCGAATACAATAGCTGGTGAGGTGTTCTTGAGCAGCAATTCTAACAGCACACTTTTTAAGACCCAGCCTCAATACTCACTGCTAAGTACATCCTGCTTTCACACCCCCATGTCAGAACGCTTTGGGGGGGCCTTAAACGTCCCTTTTTCTGCAAATCCATTATTGTCCTCCCATCATGAAATCAAACCACCCTTTCTTTCTCTGAACGTCTTCCTTTCTTCCCTCTCTCCTTCTTTATTTCTCCTTTTTCTCTTTCTTTCCTTCGTCTGAGCCCCTTGACACTGACCACCGCCTCCTGACATACACCCCCTTGTATCTTATGCTAAGCTTGTTTACACAACAGCCATGTAGAATGAGTTCTTCGGAAGGGGTGTTTCTCTCCATTTATTCAAACGATGACCAAGGATAACACCTTGGCCAAGAAGTGTGCTCAGTGTGGGGGACCCGAAGTAGCTTTCCACCTGCAGTTGAAATCTGCGAGGTGTGCCAAAGCATCTGCTGTGCTAGACCAGTTGGAAAAAGAGTAGAGTTTCCTTTCCTTATGCCCAGGAAATAAGCTCATGATAACAAATGAGCAAAACGAATTAACAGTAAAGACTAATGAACGCCTTTTATGGTGACATCTCTAAGTTTCCCCAGAGACAGAAATGATACCTACAAATAGGGATCCTGTCAACACTGGGAGCGGAGCTTCTCCACATCGCACTCCACCCAGCCCGAGGGGCTTTTGTTAACAATTGATTCCAGCTGGTGAAAATGGAAAGAAAATGAGGCAGGTTTTTCGTTACCGTCCCCACATTGGCAGAGCAGCCAACTGGCAGAGTGTAAATTCAAGGTTTCTCTATTTTTTTTCTCCCTTCTCATAGGCTATGGAAAGTTCTAAATTTTAAAGGACAACAAGGCTATATTTCAGAGGTGACAGACTGAAATTCTATGCTGTTCTCTCCACGTCAAGCTTGAGTAACTCCTTAATGACAGATTAGAATATAGCTTAAAAAAAAAAAAAAAACATTTTGAAGACCTCTGTTATAGGCCCTAGGAAGCACAAGGGGAAAAGATTACGGTTGACACAATTTAGTTAAACAGAGCACATTTACTCAGAATGCTGCGATTAGACAATCTGAGTGAGCATCGAGCTATAGGCAGGATTGAAGTGTGAATCCCTGGACTCTGTCTCAAATCTACCAAGTCAGAATCTCCAAAGTTAAGGCTCAGGAGCATGAAATTTTGACAAGCCTCCTGTTTGATTCTCAATTTTAAGAATCCCTTAGGTAAGGGTACTGAAAGACTATTGAAAGGTTCTGAAGAAGTTTTCACTTTAAAATGAGCTTCTTCTTATCTTTTTTTTTAAATTTTATTTATTTATTTGACACACAGAGAGAGATCACAAGCACGCAGAGAGGCAGGCACAGAGAGAGAGAGAGAGAGAAGCAGGCTCCCTGATGAGCAGAGAGCCCGATGCAGGGCTCGATCCCAGGACCCTGAGATCATGACCTGAGCCGAAGGCAGAGGCTTTAACCCACTGAGCCACCCAGGCACCCCATCTTTTTGGATTATTTACAGAAAACATTCTTTTGTCCTTCTAAGGTCATTGTCCTTCTAAGAACTTAGTAAAGGGGAAGGTGTATATTTAAAATGACTCTGGGGAACTTTCTCTAATATTCATAGAGCGAATAGGTTAAAAGCAGTGCAATTAGTTGACCATTAAAGAAAAAACTGAAAAAGCCAAGAACTTCACATATTCTTTCACCAAGTTTATGCATTTGAGCTAAAATCCTAGAAATGAGTGTAGAGAGTGAGTTGTCAATTTATGAGCCAATGAGTTGGAAGCATTTTGAACTGTTGCAAATGAATTTAACAGTGAATATACTTATTGTCCTTTGGATGAAAATATCATTTGGAATTAATTTGTTTGGCTTGGGAGAAATTTGTGAAATGTATAGTGGATTATGTGGCCAGTTCTTTTTAGATTTCTAATATTTCAAATAAAATCTGCAATTCTCTACCTGAGAGGAAAAAAAAAATGCTTAGTGGAAAGTACTCCTGGCCAAGTCACTTTAGACTCCAATAGCTTTACTTTACAAGAAATTTTTTTTCTATGAAGTGTGTGTGCTTGCTCGGTTTTCCCCTTGGATTTTTTTTTTTCTCTAACAGTTTTCTTTAACCAAATTCCAAGCAGATGTAGGAATAACTTTGACTATAACGGACAAGATAAAAAAGGTGAATATAATAACAACAGCATCATTTTGGATACAGATCCCTTTATAAACGAAATGCTGGAGCTCGCTACAAAAGTTTTGCAAAATAGGAAGACACTATTTTGTAGTTTGGAGATGCAAAGAAAAAGATATTTTGAAAACCTAATGTCCATCAGCCCTTTTGTGAAAGTGGTAGGCTTGATTTCAATGTACAGAGATTATTTCACAGGGCTTCGGATATAGGCATTGTGTACCGTTATCCCATGGGGCCCCACTGTTCATGTTTCCCCAGGCAAAAGTGGAAAATGTAAGCTTTCATAAAATTTTAATTTGATATTGGACTTTCCCTTCTGATTCTGCAAGGAATCCATCTTTAGTAATAGCAATCACACACACACACACACACACACACACTGACATGTTAAGGATTCTAGAAATAAATCTTCAGAATCAATAGATGCAGTTAAAATAATGTGGTAGATCATTCCATGGGACCTTTCTATTATAAAAGTCACATATAAGAAAACACAGCTATTCGAATTGGACTTGGGGAAAAGTTTTGATTATGTGACATTTCAGTTACAAAATGTAAACGTCATCTCAAAGAGGATGTATTCCAAGTTCCTCTAATACCTTAGTATATATTTTGCATTATGCATATAATTATTTCATAATAACCTTAAAAACAAATGATGGCACTGAGATGTTGAGGGGGCTCATTACAACGAATACATCTGGCAGACTGAATGACTGACAGATGGATGGGGCAAGCTCTTATGAACTCCATGGCAGACGATTTCTTCGGTATCCTTTGTATCTTTTACAGCACCAACCAGGATAATTCATAGCTATTTCTAAATGACTACAAACTTGAGTTTATATTGACCTAGCACTAAAATATTGTGACATTTCTCTGCTTAAAAACAGGCTCCAGTGGCTACAGAATCAAAGACTTTCCTCAATATTACTTTTATTCAACTCTCTTACATTGTTTTTCTTCACCAAATAACAGCTTATATTAAGGGCGTCAGTTATTGCCAAATTCTAAAATTAATTACAAGCAAAGTAAGTGATCAAAGACAATGACCATTTCAAAATCTTTATCCTCCTTGAACTTTCTGAAGCATTGACGTTGATAGATAATTGGAATTAAGCACAAATAAATTACATTTTTTCTTTTCTTTTTAAAATTCTGAATCAGTTTCTCTTTTTCTTTTTTTTTTCCTTTTGTTCATTTAAATACTGCTTTATTCATATTTTTTTAGGAAGAAAAACCAAATTATGCTATATACAAAATTGTAAAAACCAGTTTGACCCTGAAAGGTAAATATTAGTGATGAGATTATCTTTATGCAAAAAATAATAATAATTGATAAGTTTTCCTTCACACTACTAGCAAATGTCTTTTTAAACCCATTGGCTATAGAACAATAGGCATCAGACTGAGGCCTTCCTGATGCAATAGCTTTATTTCTGCTTCCATGATTTGGTGGATAAAGGATAGAGAAAGTTTGGCTATATTACCATCTTTGCAGTTTATTTGTTCAGATTCGGTAAATGAAATTCACAGTTGTTTCTGGAATCCCCATTATTACACTGGCATCAGTAATAGAATAACAAACACATTTTTTTGGCTTTATTCAAGAGTTACACACAAGAAAAGTAGGTTTGTGTGACAATACTTCACAACTTTAGTTATTAAGACCACACAATAGCACCAAAATTTTTTTCTTTATGCTTTCTTAGGTAACTTCTTTCTTAAGCTTCAATTAGGACTGGCATCTTTTTTAATAGAAAAAGAAATAGCATCTTATCCAAAACTATGAATATGGAAAATATGGATATCATCTTTAGCCAGGAACATGCATGACTGCTTCAATGAGGAAAAGAAAAGAACACTGTTATACAACATTTTAGTTGTTTCTCAAAGAATATCTCCTAAAGAAAAAGTCAGGGTCTCCATTAGAAGTAGTGACAAGATATACACATCATAAGGTTGAATAATAAAAATAATTGCTGTTTTTTTTTTGCCTTTTCCTAATTGCTGTTTTTTAAAAAAAGAAATACTAATACATAACCAACAACATTTATATAAATAAAAAATGTATTCATACAAAAAATACACTTTTTACAGGACAAACACAAATAAAACAGTGTACGTTAATTACAATAAAGGCATTGTTCATGAGGAGAGACATAGGAAAGGTGAATGGGAAAAAATGCAAAATATCAATAAAATATGAAAGAGGCCATTATGAACAATTAGCATAACCATCCACACTCAAAGTCTGGCTAAATAAACAAATAGAACACCCATTTTCTGACTTCATTAAGATGTGTGTCAGGGACATTTCATGAACCAGCTTTCCTAACAACAACTGGTGTGTTTGCTTCTAGCATTCTGACTCATTCCTTCAGATAGAAGTGGTGTTAAAAGCTAACCTTTGATGATTGCCTAAGTTCTGAATGTTTTACATATAAATTATTCCCAGTCTTCCAAACAATCAATGGGGTGAGTGTTGTCATTGCCTCCATGTTTCTAGCGAAGAAGATGAGGAGAATCACCCAAAGTCACATCCACTGGGCATCTGACTGGAGCCTGCCTAACCAATGTACTTTAGCTCCCACTGAAATCCTTGGTGTAGTCAGTGGTAAGCATTCAATTACACATCATCTTTAGCTGTCTTGCAAAAAATAATCAATTTACCCTTCAGTGAGGAAATTGCTACAGCAGTGTTTTTACTTAAAGCTATTTTGCTCTAATACATTTTAAATTTCAAGGGAAATGCAAAAAGTCCCTATTCAGAGGTAATTTTTATTTTTAAAGTTTTAAGAAGTAGAAGCATTTGTCAAAAAAAAAAAAGGAAAAGAAAAACTTATCTATAAGAAAGTAATTACTTAGGGGTGCTTGGGTGGTTCAGTCAGGTAAGTGTCTGCCTTTGGCTCAAGGCATGATCCTGGAGTCCTGGGATCAAGATCCATGTCCTGCTCCCTGCCCAGTTGGGAGCCTGCTTCTCCCTTGCCCTTCACCCCACTCTAAGTAAATAAAATCTTAAAAAAAAAAAAAAGAGAGAGAGAGAGAGAGGAGCCTGGGTGGCTCAGTGGGTTAAAGCTTCTGCCTTCGGCTCAGATCATGATCCCAGGATTCTGGGATCGAGCCCCGCAACAGGCTCTCTGCTCAGCGGGGAGCCTACTCCCTCCCCCACTCTGCCTGCCTCTATGCCTACTTGTGATATCTCTCTCTGTCAAATAAATAAATAGAATCTAAAAAAGAGAGAGAGAGAGAAAAAATAATTACTTGCAATATCCAAACCCAAGAGTAGTTCTAGTCACTAGAACTGAATTCCTATTAAAATAAAGGATAAATATAGTAATTATTAATAATATTAATAATTTTTTTATAACCAATTCTCACAATGGAGAAAAGAGTTCAGAGTTAGATGCTTAACATTCAACAGGGAAGGTAACTTAAAATTATTGTGTAGGGAGTTAAAGGTTGAAAGAGGGCCATGAGAGCCCCACCAAAATTCAATCTCTATTTCTCATCATGTAAGCATCTATTGAGCACCTATAATGTCCCAACACAATGTTCATCAATGAAAAAAAAAATTGCCTGATGTTAAAGAGTTTATATCCTAGAAGACAGATGTGGAAAGGACTACACATTGTTTTAGTTGGGACTGAGTATTCATTGGGTACAGTAGCTTCTTACAGGTGCATGTACTTATTTCTACAGGTGAAGGATCAAAGTACTGAACATCCTTTTGAGGAAGTAATGCTGCATTTGAGTGTGTTCCATTGACAAATGGGTGGTAAGAGAATTTCTGGTAGAGGAAGGATCACCAGCAAGGCTTAGAGTGAAGAGATAAGAGTAAATTCAGAAAACTGCAAATCTGAGTAAGATGAGAGCAGAGGGCCTGTGGATTCAGGATGGGGATCCCACCAAGAGAGGGAATCCGGAGGTAAGCAAGTGACAAATCATGGAAAAGTCTCTTGTGATGAAAAAAAGTCTAATTTATGCTTTTATTCAGGCAGTTGTATCACCCTGGGTAAAAGACAGTCACTTCTCCATCTGTTTCAGCTCCAAACTCTTTCCCTACATGTAAGAAACTGTTCTTGATTATAATCTGAGTAAGGTTCAGTAGCCTCTAAGTGTCTCTTGCCTTCCCACCCTCATAAAGCCAGGGTGGAACTTGTGGCAGGCTTAGCCATGTAGATGCCTGTTCTTAGCTTAGAATTCATCTGCAATGAGCCCCAGTGAAGGACCCAAGTGTACCAGTGAAATCTGTCTGTGGGATCCTTTGTTTCTAATGATGGTCAGCATAATGGTAATGACTTCCTGGCTAGATTTCTATCTATCTTCCGAGAACCTCCTTATCTTCTGTCTGCATTTTTTTCTTAAAGATTTTTTTTTTAAATTTACCTATTTGAGAGAGAGAGAAAGAGAAAAAAAATTGGGGGGGGGGGTGGGATGCAGCTGGAGAGGAAGAAACAGACTCCCCACTGAGCACAGAGCCAGATGTGAGGCTCTAAGTGGGGCTCAATCCTAGGACCTGGAGATCATGACCTGAACCAAAGGCAGTCCCTTAACAGAATGAGCCACCCAGAAGCCCCTCTTCTGCCTATAATCCAAGTCCAGACTTCCAGATCCTCTCATTTACATGATTCCACTTATCACCACCAAAGAATCACCCCCTCTCTTTTTGTTTTATTACAACACCTAGAATTGCTATCTGGTGCTAATAGCTTAGGAATCTGGTAGAAAAAGTATCGATACCAGATATCCATTATTGACATCAGGTTCCCAATTGATGTTGGGAAATGGGGGGAACTCACAATTGGTTATGGGCATAGCTTAGGTAAATGGCAGTCAAAACTTTGAGGTTACTCAGGGCTGAGCGTCTGGAAGACAATGACCCATAGAAATGGGACCTATCACCTGTAGTTACCCAAAAGGACACATCTGAGGGCAAAGCCACATTGCTATTGTCATAGGAAAATATGAAGGCCATGAAATAATACTGAAGGGCAGAGCAGCTGCTTCTAAAAGCCCATGGAACACCTGGAAAAGAGAGAATGGCAAGCTCAACTTCAAAAATTTTCAGCTCAAGTTTAGGGCTTGAGATACAGGAACTTCATAAAATTATTTTTTAAAAAATGTAAAGTTCTTATTTCTTTCCATTGCAAGATGAGAGCTAAAATTTTAAAAAAAAAGACAAACAAGCACTTACATGTCTGAATTGGAAATAATGCACTATTCATCCTTTATAAAAGGGTTTATAAAAAGTTTCTCTTTTATAAAAAGTTAAAGCATTGATCTGGAAACAAAGGGCCTCCTGAGAATTGGAATAGGGATTGTACAATAAGATCCAGATGAGTAGGAGTGCTTAGGATCCCCAATCCCACTGAAGTTCCTTTGCTTGCTGAAAGAGCTTCACTTAATAATGGCCAGTTGAGAATTAAAGATCTGGGAAGGAAAGAGATGTGAAGACCCCTGTGGAGCTATCTGATTTGTAAAATAAAAAGTCCTCCAGAATAGCTAATCTGTGCCCTGGGTAAGCCATTATGACATATGATGGAGAATTTCTGCCTTTCGCTGAATTTTTAAGCCTCAGTTAAATCATGGATCTAGAGCTCCCAAAAGCCAAAAGAGGATATCTTGTCTTAAATAAGTACTTTGTAATGATATCACAAGTCTGTGCTTAACTATTTATTTATTTATTTATTCATTTCACCTAGTCTTACGCCAACAGAACCAGAGGTCATTTTCAGAGTAACAGTGTCTTGAGGGGGAAAAAATGTGGTTTGGAAGCAAAACCAGTACCTGGGGACATAGGACACTTCTGCTGTCTATGAGTAAGGGTTTGCGGATGTTAAGATGAGAAACAAAGATTTTACCTTTGTTCAACCCATACCCTTCTTGTATATATTTCCTAAATTCTTTTATTTACCGTTGGAAAAGATGACCTCACAAAATGACCGATTTCTCATGCCAGATCTGAAATCTCAGAAAAACATACCCTTTTGATGGGAAAGATCAAGGTGGAAATTACAGAGCTTTCTACCACTATAAAAATATTAAATGAATTGTAATGCCACTTCAATAAAAGAATCAGAAATATTAGTGCCACCTTCAAAGATTTAAATGTACAGAGTTAATGACTCTAGGCAGACTCCCATTTGTGGGTGGAAGGATAGCTTTAGAGGATGGAAATGGATTTTTCCAAAGTTTAATTAGAAGGCAACTGCTGTTGCAGCTGTCATTCCGTATGTGGTCCGAGTCATTAGAGCTCTGAGTACCTTACATGAAGCAACTGATCCGAATAATGTCATTTTCCTTTATTTCAATAAACAAAATCACTAGAAGCAGTCTGTTTTCTTTCACCAGACAGGAATAGCAATATAATTTTGCCCTCACTGTTTCTGGATTGTGTTAACTCCTTGGCGTGGAACCACGTTTTGGTCTGCAGAAATACCATCGTACTAAACATCATGTGATACAATCTAAAGGGGAAACTTTATTAGTCAGATACATGGGTTGGATACTTGAATGCCAGAGCACTTGAAGACAAATATAGCTCGCCTTTGAATGCCGTGAGTTTGAACTGCGCAGGTCCACTTATGGGTGGATTCTTTCTAACCAATACAGTGGGGTACCATGAATGTATTTTGTCTTCCTTTTGATTTTCTTAATAACATTTTCTTTTCTTGTTTTTTTTTAAGATTTTATTTATTAATTTGACAGAGAGATCACAAGTAGGCAGAGAAGCAGACAGAGAAAGACAGGCTCCCTGCTGAGCAGAGAGCCCGATGCGGGGCTCCATCGCAGGACCCTGCGATCATGACCCGAGCCGAAGGCAGAGGGTTTAACCTACTGAGCCACCCAGGTGCCCCAACATTTTCTTTTCTTTAGCTTATTTTATTGTAGGAATATAATGTATAATACATCTAACACAAAATACATGTGCTAATCAACTTTATGTTACAGTAAGGCTTTCAGAGTAGTAGTAGGCTATCAGGGAGCCAGAAGTTATACATGGATTTTTGACTGCACAGGATGGGGGGAGGGAGATGGTGGGTCAGTATACAAACCCCTGATTGTTCAAGGGTCAACTGTATAATGGAAGACCATAGGGCTGCAAGACACTGACTTATTAAAGGGTTTAGGGATATGGTTTTGGGATATTTCTCTAAAGGGAAGACAATTTGCTGAACCATGTATCCATTGCCACTGGGAGCATGGAGAGTCTCTTTGAATTTGAAGGTTGTACATTATCATACATGAGTCCAGTGCTGAGGAGCTGTGAAGTGTGAGTTTGTCCCAGGTCAAGAGAAGGCTCTCCAGTTGAGGTCACAGTGGTCCTGCTATTTGCCACTCATCAGATTAAATGATGTTTAAAGAGCGTCAGAGAGATCAGTTTGCTACATGCAGTGTATGGTAAACCTAAGTAAGAGAATTAAACTCCTAGTTTTTCTAAACAAGGACATGCTCTATTTAATCAATTTATTCTTACCCTTTTAAGAAATTAGGCCCAAGAGGGACTGAACAACAATGTGACAGTAACTGTCTATAAACTCAGTATTATATATCCATCTGGAATAACCTGAATGGCCCAGCGGTGCTTATTCAGCAAGTATGTGATATAAATGGGAACAGGATCAAATGAGGGGTAGTCCTGTGCCACTGCTGTCCCTCCCTTCAATCAGACCTATGACCTCATAGAGACTTTCTCTATGAAAAGTACAGGGAAAAGTATACAAGTATACAATCAAACAGTAATTTACATTATATGAACTGTGGGAACCAATTGAGAATGGATACTGCAACAATACAGCTCTGAGTGGGACAGGCCACTTTGAGAAGAAGTTAAGGAGAGCAAGAATTCACATATGTGTTCATAAATCTGCTCAAGATTGCTGGAGACATGAGTCTAGTAGCATTTTGTTAGCACTCTGAATAAATGTTGCCTTGTAAGACACCTTTTCTAAAAATGCTTTGGGAATGAGCTTTAAATTGATGGGCTTTCAAGCTGCTTACCTCCTGTTAGCTTAGTATCATCTAAAGGCTGATGATGAGGAGGCTAACCTGCTAGAAATGGAGAGAGCTTTAGTAGCTAGAAGAAAGTAACTCTAGAGCAGAGTTCTTCTGGGTAGTTGGTAATAGCTCATCCAAGAATGACAGAGATAGTTTCATATGTTTATTTTTTGACTAGGTAAGGAAAGTCTTCTTGTAGAGTCTTGGAGTAACTGGTACTCTAGCGAGTCATAAATATTAAAGTTGAATATAAATAGCTTATAAGTGGCAGGATTTATTACTAGTTTCAGATCAGTTTTGGACAATAGAGCCTCAGGATGCTTCAGATACAAAGGCTAAAGTGTGAATAGAAGGCTGCTTGCCATTTATTCACAACAGAAACAATTCACGTTAGGAGTATTAATTATACTTATAAAAAAGGACATTAAGAAGACTAAGTGTTGACTTTTCCGATTTACATTGTGTGTGTGTGTGTGTGTGTGTGTGCGCGCGTGAGAGAGAGAGAGAGAGAGAGAATTAAATATATATATGGGGGCAGTGGGGAAAATATCTTCCTGGTCATTTTCCGACAAGTGCCATCAGTTCTCATAGATCTGCAGTGACATTACTAGTGCTTTCCTCTTGAGCGCTGAAGTTCAGCAAAGCACCATCACACATGTGAAGAAACCCTCCAATATGAAATACCTCTATAGGTCAAACTAAATCAAGAAAAAAAAAGAGAAATCAAAGGAAATAAAATTATTGCATGGAGCAGAAGAAATTCACAACACGATAAAAACCTTATCGTTTTTAATCTTATTGTGAAGGAGATGAGAGAATATAGTAATTACATAAAACAAAAGAATGCTTTAGGAAAGGAAAACCAAAGGAGAAGTTTGAAAAGGAAACACATAATACATGATGTAGAAATTTTAAAGGTCATTCGATAAAAGGAAATTTGTCAGAAAACTCACAAAATTTTTGAAAAGAAAATAGAAGAGATAAGAGAATCAGACAATTTAATGAAGAGGTGTTCTATCTAAGACTTAACCCCCCAAATTAGAAAATATGGATGGACTTACACACATAAACTTCTGGATTGAAAGGATACCATGGGTCCCATTGGGGGTTGAATACGTCCTTTTGAGGCATATTGTTGCAGAAGTTCAGACTGAAGATGAAAGGAAACTCTCAAAAGTTTTCAGAAAGCAAGAAAAGGTCACATCTTGAAAAGTGAAAATTACAATTTTATCAACTTTTCCAATTTCAACTCCAGAAGCAAAAGTCAATTGTCTTTTCAAGTATCTTCAAGATTTGGAAGGAACATTATTTTACATTAGAATGCTATCCAGTCAAAATACCAGTTAAGTGGGTAGGCTGAATCAACACATTTTGATACATGGGAGTTCACAAAAAAACAAAACAAAAACAAAAAACCACAGTATCTCGGGAAGTTATCAGAGGCTTGTTGTTCTCCACCAAACCCGTGGAATTAACCAAGAAAGAACAGAACAGGAGATCCAGGAAATAACAAGGAATCTAACACAGGAGGCAGGGGAAGGATGCCCAGGACCACAACAACAATCCCACAGGCCTCCTGAGCAAGGGTTGTATTATTCCTAAACGTACTTTAAGAGACCATGCCTGAGCAGAGACAGTGTGACTTTTGTATTGGTTTTAATCCACACCTTAGGGGCGCCTGGGTGGCTCAGTGGGTTAAGCCTCTGCCTTTGGCTCAGGTCATGATCTCAGGGTCCTGGGATCGAGTCCCGCATCGGGCTCTCTGCTCGGCAGCAAGCCTGCTTCCCTCTCTCTCTCTCTGCCTGCCTCTCTGTCTACTTGTGATCTCTCTCTGTCAAATAAATAAATAAAATCTTTAAAAAAAATTTCTTTAATCCACACCTTAGGTAAACTTAGTGAACTTTTGAAGAAACCTTAAAATGAAGACTCACTTCATAAACGTTCTAATGCTTGTGGCCAACAAATGCCTGTTTGCAAGACACAAACGAGCTAAACTCATTTTGATCAAACATAATGCCTCTGTGTAGGTTGGGAAGGAGGATGACAGAGGCTTGTTAATCACACAGCTGAAGTGTGCCGTGAAAAAGCCTACAAACTATAATCTGCCAAATTTGCTCAGGTTGGTCTGCAACAATGAGCAAACTAGGTTGAAGCAAGAGCATATGGAGAGGTGCCTGAGTGGCTCAGTGGGTTAAGCCTCTGCCTTCAGCTCAGCTCACGATCTCAGGGTTCTGGGATCGAGTCCTGCATCGGGCTCTCTGCTCAGCAGAGAGCCTGCTTCCTCCTCTCTCTCTGCCTACTTGTGAACTCTGTCTGTCAAATAAATAAAATCTTTAAAAAAAAAAAAAGCGTATGGAATTCCAGGGGCAGTATCTCCCCGGAAGAAGTGAGACTGATATGTCTGATTTTATGTATTAATTTTTTTATAAGGCTCCACATGCTTAAAAAACATTAACTCATGTAATTTTCACAACAATTCTCTGGGGGGGGTATTATCACTATTATTACTAAGACATTATCATCACCATCATTCTTATTTTACAGGGAAAAGATAAATAACTGTTCAAAGTCTCAGCTCCTGAATGGCAGAAATTTATTCAAACCCAGGCAGGTCTGGCTTTTAACTGGCACACTGTACTGCTCTTACTCAATGGATGTAAAAAAAAAAAAATCTTCAAAATGGTTTTATAATTCTGTTTGAGATTTTAGAAAATATTAGTGCAATAGTTGTAAATGTACATAGAATATACTATATATAGTTTTTTATATTTATAGTAATATAGCAATATTTATATTTATAGCAAATGCACTACAATGAAGGAATTAAAATAATTTTGCACTGTTTCAGCAGCAAACCACATTTCTATTTGCACAAGAACAGAGGCAGTAAATATTTATTTAATCAAAGCTAGTGCAAGCATTGAGGTTATTGAAGGGAATCAGGTCTACAGGCGGGGTAAAGAGGGGGCCAAAGCAAATATGCTAAATCTTTAATAATTGCTGTTTAAAATTGTTAAGTCAAACAAAAATAATCCAAGCAAGAAAATTAAGGTTAGCATTAAAAGAAATCCACAATAGCTTTGAAAGTATGGCCTCTTGGAAGTGGGGGTTACACTTAGGGAGTGGATGGACTGGGACATTGCTGTCTTATCAGTTTTGTGGTGGTTTTTGACTGTTTAAAAATGTCATTACTATATTTTAATTGTATTATTTTGAAAACAATTTTAAATTATAGATGTATTTGTGTGTGTTAGCGATATATTTCAGTAGAAACCTTTCATATTTTTAAGTTATTTGACAGAGTTTAGTCAAACAAGGCTAAAACTCATCTATTCAGAGAAAATTCTTTCCCTTTGCAGAAGTCTAGTCAACTGTACATAAACCTAGTTTTGGGAGTACCCAGTAGCCCAACCATGGCAGAAATAGATGTCTGACACACATGCTCACAAATTTGAACTCCTATCAGAGTTTTATGTCTTTTCTACCCTCATGTATTTCCTTCTCTTTTAAAACATCAATGGTCTTCAGGCATGTGACAAGATAAATCCCTCAGTCCCAGGCAATTTATTAAACCCCCTCCCCCCAACACACACCTTTTAACAGCAAGAGGTAGAAGCAAGATAAGCAAATACGAAACACTGAAAAGTGCTAAAAGGAAGAAAAGAGGTTGAAAGAAAAATGGCAGTAACAACACTGTAGCCCCAGTAGGATAGTCTAGGCCAAGATGCCCATATCACATGGTTGAAAGAAATTTCTGGGTTTCATTTTCCTCATATGTAAAAGGAGAGAGTTTGGAGAGATGATTTGTAAGTTCTTCTTGGGCTTTAACTTTTTTCACTAGGAAACTTTCTTACACTTATCTGACATTATCACTTCCATTGTCTTATTTGATTTTCAGACAGCCCTTCGTAGTGCAGTAAGGGCTGGTGCATTAGTGGTAGACTTAGGCTCACAATGGTCAAATAGGTTGGGCAAGCTCAAACAACTAGTAAGTGGCAAAAGCAAAATCCTAATTCACATCTTTTTAATTCTTTTTAGTGTATATCTAAGGTTCTCCACCATGTTTCTTTTTCAAAGAAGATTTTATTTACTTATTTTGGGAGAGAGGGAGAGAGAGCAAGGAAGCATGCACAAGAAGAGGGAGTGGCAGGCAGAGGGGGATGCATGTTCCCTGGTGAATAGGAACCTTGATGCAGGACTTGATCCCAGGACTCTGGGATCATGAGAGCTGAACTGAAAGCAGATGCTTAAGCGGCTGAGCCACCCAGGCTCCCCTCTTGACCATGTTTCTGTTTACATAGTTCTGCTAATCAAAAAACTCAAGCTTATCGAAATGGTGCATATGTCTTTTGTGTTTATTTGTTCATTTACTCATTCAGTAGGTATTTCTTAGATACCTACTATATCCAAAGCCCCAGGGACTTTGAAAATATCAATCTGTCATTAGATAGTTGATGCCAGAGCCACACCATGACACCTTAGGCCATGTCTCTCTCTCTCTTAGCAGAGTTACATAAGGCTGAGCAACGTCTTTCCTTCATTCTTATAACAGTTAGCATGACTCAGACATTTTCACCATCGTCTTAATTTCACGTATCGAACTTCCACATATGCAATTCCAATGAAGGGTTTAAGTTCCCATCCTCCAGGAATCAGTAATCAAAAAAGGGTACATTGGATTGCTTTAGGAAAAAATCAAGATAGAGACCGACAGACATTATACTGACAATGGAAAACATCCTGTGTTCGTAATCTAGAAGCAAAGATACTAAACTGGGCAAGCATTGTAGATGGTCATTCTTATTTATATCATGTCTTCCAGGGTCCTTAAAATGTGATTGTTTTCAGATGCTCACAAAATGAGAAGGAAGAGTTAAGAATGATTTCCAGATTTCTGGTTTGGGAGACTGAATAAGATGATAGTCATACTCAAAAGTAAATGATAAGAGCAGTTAGAAGTAAAAGAAGATAGCAAATTTCATTTTAGATATGTGCTTTTGCAATGTGCAAGAGGAAAGGTCCAGAAAGCAGGTATGTATTTATATACACACAGAAGAAAGTGCAGGTCTTCTTCCAGAAGCTGGGTTAGAGATAAAGACTCAGGAGTCATCATCATAGAAGGAATGGTTAAAACTTCAGAATCCTACAGGAAATGTATAGAGAGCAAGAAGAGCGCAGAGCAGAGGACAGAATCTCAAACAACTCCAAATACTAGAAACACTAATAAAAAAAATGTTAGAGAAAATAGAGAGCTTCAGGATGTAAATAGGAAAAATCCACAAAGAAAGGGAAGGGAAAACTAGCAAAGAATGTCACAGAAACTAAGAAACATTTAATAAAAGGGGTGGGTCGACATGGTCAAAAATCACAAGTCAAATAAGCCAAACACTAAAAAGCTTCTATATATCGGGAAACATGAAGATCATTGCTGATTTTTGTCACAGCAATTTTAGGGAAGCAGAGGGATTAGAAGCCATCTTTTGGTGGGTGGGGCATGGGTGCCATGGTGAACAGGAAATGAAGGCAGACTGGAGGCAGCCAGGATGCTATTCTAATTTTCCTACAAAGAACAAGCAGCAACATTTGTGTCATCAAATCAAGAAATGACTCCAGTAATTTGGCTAAAAAAAAAAAAATTAAGAAAGAAAAGAGATTACTAGCTGGAGGAGGCTGTGCAGATTTGAAGATCATCTGTTGTGTATAGCCTGAGGGTTTAGGACGACAGAGGAAAGTAGAACCGCAACGGAGAAATCATTATTTCGAGAGCATATAACATTTGATTTTTTTTTCCTCACATGTGAGATAAGTGTACCTGTAAAAGCTACTAAGAGATCATGTCTGAATCAGATCTCAGCCTGGAAAAGCCCTTAAACTTGAATGAATTTCCCCGTTGAGAGCATACTGCTAATGCTAAAGAAAAGCTAACATTTCCATAAGCAAAGTCGGGCTGACCTGAGAGGTAGTCCAGTATGGTGCAAGCTGGCAGAGCTCTCACTGACCCGCTGATGGTTAGAAGGCAGGAAGGAGGTGGGGGGTTCAGAAAAGGTCTTTTGGATCCAGGGCCCTCTCCTCCTCCCCTCTTCTCTGTGCTCTTTCTTTGATGATGTTTATGCGAGCAGTGCAAACTGAGTCACATGAATTAAATCTCCTGACTTTAGAATAAGACAAGTTTTGAAAAACAAAATGTTTACAATCCATCCACAGAATAATGTTTGAAAATTATTTTTATTCATGTCTTTCTTCAAATGGCATAACGATCCTTCTTCTCAAAGATGAGAACTAGAAGACATTATTTTAGATCTATGTGTTAAAGGAAAACCAATAGCAAGGCAATGGAATGTCTTGCAAAGGATTAAATGCAAAACATCTGTTCTAATGAAAAAAACCTCATTTGAATAATTAACTTGGAATAAACCTCCCAATAGGAAACAGAGATACAAAAATTATACCTATAAAATAGTTATATATAAAATAGATCTATATATATATATAACAAAAATTATATCCATATAAACAAAATATCTATAAAAGTTATATCTATAAAAAATTATATCTATAAACCATATTTAGTGCCCACATCAGGTATTGCTTCTCAAATCGCATTTGTAAATCTTTCGAATACATTTTCCTATCTTTCCCTCACGTGTAATATATCTACATAGAATTCCAACATCTGTTTTATATGAGAAAGGAACCAAATATTTCCATCGAAACAGAGGACATCAGCACTTATTTCTTCATATTCCATTTAAAAAAAAAGATTTTCTAGAGAAAAGAAAACACTTTAAACTCTCTTCTTGTTATACTTGAAATCAAAACTTGCCTTCCGTTGCCTGCTGGCTGAACAGGTCTAGATATCAATACATTACAACATCTTTGGAACTGTGAGTTCAGTGACAGTCGCCCTGAATTTTGGCTATAGGTTCTTGAGCTGAAAGTCAGAATTTCCTGGGCTAAGCTGCCTAGGTACCGAGGTTCTGTGGTTCTTGGAGGGGTTAAAGTTGGAGCCACTGATGCATATATTTTAGGGAGGATCCATAAAAACACGACACAGGAGCCTGGGTCAATCCATCACTGGGAATGAGCAGTGACCAATAGAGAGGGAAGAAGAAGATCCAAGAAGGCTGAGGTAAGCATTCTGAAGCCCTGGCAAAGTGGAAACAATAGATCAAAAGGTGTTCACTGTGACTGGTCAGAGTAGGTTTTATTTTTTCTCATAGGAGACTTGACAGCATACAATAAAAACAACCCGTTTTAGTCACAGGGTTGTTTTGTTTTGTTTTGGTTTTTTTGCTTTTTTGTTTCATTTCGGTTTTTTCCCCCTTAACTGAGTTTGAGCCAACTTCAGACCCAGACACAGGACTCAACGGTATATTCCTGGACAGCAAGGTAAACTTTTTTTGCACTTTTAAAAACCTAAAGTTACGAATTCAAAGTTCTGATTCCTCAGAGACAGGATTACAGCTTAATAACTAAAGTCAATCCCGATTCTGAAGAAAAGAATGTGTTAATATGTCTCTATTGGAAGATGACCAGAGCAGAATTCTGCGATCGTAAAAAATTCGACAGCTTGCGGAAACAGCTCTGCACTTGTCATTTCCCTCAATTTAGTGGCACAGTGGAAAGATCAGCATTTCATAGATGATGCTTGTTTTATTTTCTCCTGAAGAGTCAGTAAAATGTATTCTGTTTTTATTGTCAAGCAACTGAATTAGATGTACGTGGTAGAATGTTACTGTTCTATTTTTCCTGTGAGAACAGTTTGTTGTACCTATCACCTTGCTGGTATTCAATGGGGAGGGTTTTTATCCTTGAGATGGTTATATACCAATAAGTATTAACCTGTTCTTTGTTAGCAACCGTCCTGAAAAGTTGGAGGTCTATCTGTCCCTAAACATGGTCTTTGCTTTTTTTGTGTTTCTTATCAACCATAGTAATGCCATAGGTGAATATATTACTTGCTTATTTGTGATTTAGAGTTCATAGTCCAAATTCCCTGGCTGAACAACTTGATTTTGTACTTATAATATAAATTAGAAGTCTTCCCCTACACCCCAATATAAAATTTGCCGGAGAAGTAGAGCAACAGAGAGAGAAATTAATCACCCATTTTTCTTCATATCTTAAAGCCTTCCTTCACAACAAACTGCTAAAATGTTCTTTGATCTCCCTGTTTCTTTGTTTCAAGGGCCAGCGAGCCTGGGAAATCTCATCCAGATGTTCTGCTCATTTAGGAGTAAAAGTAAAAGCATATGCTTACTTCTCAGAAACAACACAGACTCTCAATTTGAGTTATTAAAAGATCACTTTTTTTTAATACTCTTTTATTCGACCATGGGTTTCAGTTAACTTTCTTGTATTCAATAGCCTGAAATGGAAAAGTACTTAGAGCTCCTAAAATTTGCTTTCCATTTCTCAGTTTTCACTGTGACTGGGTTAAAACCAGAAAGCTAGAAGTTAATGAGCTAGTGTCAGTGTTTGCAAAGTGCTTTGTGTATAGCGCCTACTGAATACATGTGTACTAATGAGTAGCTGCGTATAAGTTGTTGACATGTGTTCACCTTCCCCCAAAGAAACAATGTTTAGTGGTTATTTTGGTACACCTCATTTTCTGAAGGTCAAGATATTCAAACATCTAACAGTTATATCCCCTATCCCAGGTACTATAATGGCCACCACAATCTGTTTCATCATCTGGGTGTTATTCATAACAGATACTGTATGGACTCGAAGTGTGAGACAGGTCTATGACGTAAGTGATCAAGAGGATTGGGCTATGCATGACTTTGACTGTCCCAGGGAATGCTTCTGTCCCCCTAGTTTCCCTACCGCTTTATACTGTGAAAATCGAGGTCTCAAAGAAATCCCTCCTATTCCTTCAAGGATCTGGTATCTTTATCTTGAGAACAACTTGATAGAGACCATTCCTGAGAAGCCTTTTGAGAATGCCACCCAGCTGCGATGGATCAATCTAAACAAGAACAAAATAACCAACTATGGAATTGAAAAAGGAGCCCTGAGCCAACTGAAGAAGCTGCTTTTCTTATTTCTGGAAGATAATGAGCTGGAGGAGGTACCTTCTCCATTGCCAAGAAGTTTAGAACAACTACAACTGGCCAGAAACAAGGTGTCCAGAATTCCTCAAGGGACCTTCAGCAATCTGGAGAACCTGACTCTTCTTGACCTGCAGCACAATAAACTGCTAGACAATGCCTTTCAGAGAGACACCTTCAAGGGTCTCAAGAACCTAATGCAGCTAAATATGGCCAAGAATGCCCTAAGGAATATGCCACCAAGATTACCAGCCAATACAATGCAGCTGTTTCTGGACAACAATTCCATTGAAGGAATACCAGAAAATTACTTTAATGTGATTCCTAAAGTGGCCTTTCTGCGACTAAACCACAACAAACTATCAGATGCAGGGCTCCCTTCAAGTGGTTTTGATGTATCCTCAATTCTAGATCTTCAACTGTCTCACAATCAACTCACAAAGGTCCCCCGAATCAGTGCTCATTTACAGCACCTTCATCTTGATCATAACAAAATTAAAAGTAAGTAATCATCAGGGTATGTCTTTGGCTGAAATGCTCATGGTCATTAAATCTGTATTTTCTTTAAGATTAGCAATTGTGTTGGGCTTCCCCCATCACCACCTCAACTAATGTGCCCTTAGATTTCTTTTTTCAACTTTCAGTATTTTGTCTTTGTCTATTCATTCTCACACAATCTTAATGAACCAAGAAGTTCAAGCCTTCAAATTGTAAATTGAAAAGTGGACTTATTAACCTACAAAGGATGATTATCCATTGGAGAAACCAAATGTATCTTCTTTTACTCTTAGGAGATCCCAATATTTCTGCCTCATTGGGTAGATTTATTTAGAAAATGTACCAAGCACAAACAACTTCATGCACAGTAATAGGAGAAGTATGATTTAGGAGGTATCAGAAAGGGATCTCGGTCATAAGATCTACAGGTGCCTGAAACCACCGTAATTAAAGTCTCTGCTCTAGATTAGAGGGTTTCTCAAACTTCCGAGTGTGTAGACTGGTGACCCCATCCCAGACTTACTGATTGAGTAAGTCTGACTGAGACTTGAGTATCTCGTTTCTAACAAGTTCCCAGGTGGTGCTCTGGGGACAAGGCATTGGGAACCAACACTGTAGTTCAACACCTTGTTCAACTGAAATGGAAACAAGTGCTCCTAGAAGTTGGTGACTTCTTAGGACTAATGGCAATCAACAAAGTAGAATGATTGCTCCTTCCCTGAAAATAGATTTTGATAAGGGAGAGAGAGAGATGAGTACAAAGTGCCTTTGAGGCAGAGGTTGGTTATAGAAGACCAAGAAGTCTTGGTTATAGGAAAAAGAGGCTGGAGATGCTAAATTAAAACTCTTCATAGTCCCACCTGAGACCAGGCCGACCCTGCTGCAGAGATGGATAGTATCCTGGTCTCACCACAGGGGCACTGGAACCAGCCTGAAACCTATCTTCAACCCTGGAACAAGCCCTATAGGAAGACAATCTGAGGAGACTTCTCCTCTACAGCCTTAGAAAATATATTCCTAAAGTGAGAAGCAATCAGATAGTTTGTAGAAAAATGGCACAGATAATTGTCAGAAGGTAGTACTGCTTGGTTATTATTCATTAGCTTCTCTTAAGCAAATAATCACACAGACATCTTCTTTGTAAGAATAGACTATTTTTCTAAAGACCTAAAAAAGGGTCTTTAAGAGTGAGACAGCAAAATTCAACACGCGGTTGGGCATCTACGCCAGTCACTTACATAGTTACACAAAGTTACACAAAAAAGAGTAGGACTCTGTTCTTCCTCCACTCACGTTTTTAGGAGTTTTATAGTATTTTCTTATATACTTCTATTCTTCAGTAGTTCTCATACATTAGCATGTACCAGGATTATCTGGAAGACTGATAAAATATAGCTTGCCGGCCCCACCTTCACATTTTCTGACTCAGTAGATCTAACAGTTTAGTTCCCGGGAGGTATTGATGCTGCTGGTCCAAGGACCACACTTTGAAAACCCCAAATTAATCCTCACAAGAATCTTGGTTGTTAAGTTTTTAAGAGTTTCTGAAGAAAAAAATGGAGGGTCACCTAGGTGAGGAGACCTGCCCAAGGACAAAGAATAAATATAATACAGGACCTGAGATCAGGCCTTCTTGTTTTAAGTGTTGTTTCCTACTAATACAGTATAATCTCAGCACATTTTACTTCAATTTCCAGAACACGAGACTTTAGAAAATTTTCTGTCAACCCAGGTAAGAATAATCTTAACAGCAACAACAAAGAGAGATTTATTTGTTTCTTAATGTAGATATCAGGCACAGTCATTTCTATATTCCCAGAAAATAAGTGTAAAATAAGAATTTCCCTGGCTAGAATTATTGGCTCACCAGTATATCACACTGTGTCATAATAACTGTTAAAGTACTTATTTCTTTTGGCTGCATAATCTACTCTTGTTTTTAATAAAGTGATTTCCAAGAAACATACCTTTTATATGAAGAGTTCTTAGAATTTACAAGATGGTGACCTTTTCTTATGAAAAAGATGGGAATATTCATTTCCTCTGAACAATTTAAAGAACTTTAAACCTGGCAAAAAATGTTATCTATTCAAATAAGTTACTTCATGATGTTCTCTGAGAAATATAATAATTTATGAAAATATAACTATATTTGAATACCTGCTTCTCCCATTACATTTATGCAGACATGCTTTGGTTATGGGGCATAAAAGTAACAAGGATGATAGCACATTAGAGGAACGTAGTCTCTCTAGGAAGCAAGGGACGCTATGTAGTAAGAAAAGGACAAGGCTGGGACTCAGCTCTGCTGTTCACTTGTTAAAATATCTTGAGTGCATTACCCTACCTGTCTGAACCCCTTGCAAGGCTCAGGTAGGGAGAATAATCATATTGCCTGATAAATGCTGTGTGATGATAAGGTAATAATGCATGTGAAAGAGAAATTTATATACACAAACTGATATATATATTATGAGTCATTATTTTTAGCAAGTTGAATTCACAAAATGATATAAGATCAGAGCATAACTACCTCACTGTAACCATGAACTCAAAGGAAGGCCATTGCCAAAGTCAGGTAGGTCTCATCTTCTAAGGGAGGAGCTCTTTCTCAAAATAGTTTCAAATGAGACTGAAAAGCAATATACGGATTCATGGTTGAAATCAGCTATTAGGCACTCTTGCCTGAATTTTGCTATTTTAACAGGTTTTTCTCTCCTGAATACTCCTAAATTTCACTAAAGTCTTTGATGCCAAAGGCTCTGATCCAATGCAGGTACATGATTTCTCACATCCTAATCATCTGAAAAAGCTGATGGGATATTTCCTGGCTTGGATCTTTGTAATTTGATTCTTGGCAAATACATCCTTTCTAATTAAATACATTTAAATACAAAGAGTCAAGATTCTTTTCTTTCAGTATTATATATGTAAACATATATAAATGTATTTTTTAAAAACTCATCATACACTACTAATTGGAAGTTTTTAATTTTAAGGTAATTTTAAAGCACTTTCCTTAATAATAAATTGATTTTCCACTTACATATCCACTCATCCATCCATCCATCTACCCATGCACCTAACCGTTCCTTCTATGAACCTTTGTCTCCACTACCCATCTCATTTAGAGTAGTCTAAGCATGCCTTATCTCACTTGGAAGCTCAAAAAACAAATGATGTATTCTTTTACTTTTATCTCAGCTTTCTTTTTTTTTTAAGATTTTATTTATTTATTTGAGAGCCAAAGCATGCATTAACGGGGATGGAGCGGGGCGGGGGGAGGAGAGGGAACAGGAGAGGGAGAAGCTACTCCTATCTGAGCAGGGAGCCCAATGCGGGATCCGTCTCAGGACCTTGAGATCATGACCTGAGCTGATGTCAAATCTGTGACAGACCCACCCAGGCGCCGCTCTGTCACAGCTTTTAATAATGTCCTTTCTCACGTTCTGTGCAAAGTATAACTGAATATGGAGTGAGAGGGCTGTATATCTGTTGTGCATTTTTTCGGGTTACTTTTATAAGACACATATACCTCCAACTTGACAAAAATGGCTTGTATCTCTGGCACTTTCACAGGTCAGGTTGCTAGGCCCTCTACAAGACTGTTCATGGCTTCTTGGTCTTCTCACACCTGGTCTCTTCTTTCTCATTCATTTGTTCACGCCATCTTTGTCTCCACAGATGTGAATGTCTCTGTAATATGTCCTCCCATACTGCCGGCGGAACGAGACTTCTTCGGTTATGGACCTCACCTTCGCTACCTCCGTCTGGATGGAAATGAAATCAAACCACCAATTCCAATGGATTTAATGAACTGCTTCAGGCTCCTTCAGGCTGTCATTATTTGAAGACATCTTCAACATCTAAAATTTGTTTAATGAGCTAATATTTCTGAAATGAAATTTGGTTACCATTCATAACTTTAAGACAAAAGTCACATTTCCAATTGCTCTTGGCCACCATTTTTGTTTGTATAGCTTTTCTATTCAAAGATGCTTTCACCAATGATATGTAGCAGAGTTGGCTTTTCTTTAATTGATAAAACAGACACAGAGTTCAGATAGTTTATCAACTCAAAGATAGTTCTTTTTTGTCTCTTCCACAGCTTACTAATATCAAACAATGCAGCTGCATTGTTATGCAATATAAAAGACATTGGTTTGCATATGTTCCAAATTGCTTTTGCCAATATTATAGCAGAAGTACAGTAATCTAACAGGAGATAAGGAGATCTGAAAAAATGGGAAAAAATGAGATATTTCTTCATCATAATTAATTTCAGATTGCTAAGTAGCATTAGTAAGTATAAGTGTAACATTTAGCTCAAGAACAGATACGAAATGTATTAAATACTTCATGAAAGGAGACTTTTAGTCATTTAATACCAAATAACAGAAAAATCAGTAATGTTCAGTTTACTACTTATTTTATAGCTGCTGTTCTTAATACAGTACAGTGTACTCTATCAATTAAACAAGCCCTAAGTTTTACATTTATTATAACACATTTCTCACAGAATCTTAGTGTTTAACTTTTGAAATCTACTTGAACTGCAAATTGTTCAGCTCTTATATTTGCCAGTGGTTTTGGATTTTTTAAATAAAAAGAGTGAATGCTTTCTAACAAAATAGTAGTAAAATATTTATTTCAGAGGCAGTGAGTGAATGCTTTCTAACAAAATGGTGGTAAAATATTTATTTCAGGAGCATTATTTACAAGTTTTATTAAGAACAAATTTTAATAAAAGTATTATAATCACAATAATTTCCATTTTTCTACCACAACTATATGCAAATATATTTTCTCCTTTGTTGTTCCTTCTCTTCTGATAAACATAAGAAAAATTTATACTCTAATCATTTCTAATCAATAGGAGTATTATTACTCCTATTTTTCATTGTCAGAAAGAAATAACCTAGGATTTCATTTAGTAACAAAGTATAGTTTACTTCAGACTTTTAATTTCTAGGATGTATCTATAAATAATAAATATTCAATAGCTATTAATATGTGAATTTATATATTTTCCAAACAGTATTCTGAAATAACCTATAAAATTTGACATATTTCCTTAGAAAATTGATCATATATGCCTGTGAAAAACCAGACTAAGGAAAATCTAACACATTACTTTATACCAAGACTTCTCAGGAACTTAATATTATTCTGTAAGGTGAATTCTTAGGAAAAGAACAGTTTTGCCTACTTATTTTCACACAAAAACTTATGAGGGGTTAGGAGGGAAGAACCAATGAACATACTTTGAACAAAATTTTTTAAATGTTGGCTAAAGGTAAGAAATGAAATTAATTGACATTAAGAAAAGAATATTTTTAAAAGATTTCAAAACACACAAAGAAAATTATTAAATTTATGTCATAAAAATGCAAGTAATCAGATATCATCAGGCTGGGGAACAAGAATATGTTGAAATAAATATAAGAACTTTAAATATTTGAAAATTTGCCATATGGAAAAGGGATAAAATGTATCCCAGGAGATCCAAAATGAAGAGTAGAACATACGGGTGAAATGTATATGGAACCATATTTTAACACTAGCTAAGGAAGAATTCTCTAATAGTTGTTCAGAATCATCCAACAATGAAAGCAATTTTCTTGAGATGGAGTTACCTACCATTAGGACCGTCCAGAGAATGAATATGGTTCAAGTGAATGGCTATAAAAGGAATTCCTGATTTTGAAGCAAACTTGTGAAATGTTCCTCTATGACCTTTTCAACTCTACAAATTCCCTCTCTTTCCCCTCCCACCGTCCATTCCTCCCTCCCTCTAGTCTACCCTTCCTTCCTTACTTCTTCCTTCCTGCCTTTTTTTGTCTTTATTAATTTCAGAAAATATACATTGAGAACCATATTTATACCAGACTATACTACACACTGGGGTATAATAGTTTATACTATAGTTGGTAAGACACCAATTAGGTGACTAACCACAAAAATATATAAAATTTTATCTGTGATAAATGCTATTAACAGACAGCTACATGGTACAAAACAATTACTAATACTGATTTGTTATAAAGGTTCTCTAAAGAAGTAATGATTAAGGAAATTATAAAGGATGAGAAGTATTTATCACTGGTGGGAGGGAAGAATATTTCAGGCAGAATTTAGACACTAGTTTCTAGGAACAATATAAAAGTTCCCGAAGAGTTTTAAGCCAGAAGGGATTCCATTCATTGAGGGTTAATATTGTGTAATGGTAAAGAACACTAACACTGAAGCTAAAATTACTGAGTTCAAACCCCACATTTCTGGCTATGTGGTCCTGGGCAAAATCATTAAATTCTCTGTGCCTCAGTCTCTTCTCATTTATGAAATGGGGACAAGTAATAGCATCTACCTTACAGTGAGAGTTAAATGAGTTAGGATATGTAAAGTGTCTTGAAGAATGCCATGGCATTCTTCATGGTAAGTGCTAGATGTTTGTTATTATTGTATGCAACTATAGTTACATAGATCTAGACATACATACATAGATGTGCAAGCTTCTTGGTGAAGTGAGTAAAACTGGAGGGAATTAAGATCAGATGGGAATAGATCAGTTAGGGTTGTAATCTTACAGCACAAATTAGAAAAACAGAAGTAGCTTAGAATATAATGGCACAGTTGGGGTTGCTAGAAATGAAAAGACATGGACAAGCGTGAAACAATTAAGTTGTAATATTATCAGGATCTGGTAGTTGATTGGGTAGATGGAAGCAAGAACAAGGAGGTGGTAAGGTTTCTGCTTGCAAAAATGGATACATGGCAATGTGTTTTCTAAGAGGAGCATGCTTAGAAGACGATTTTAGATGTGGTTAGTTTTTAATTATTTTGATTCATCCAAAAGAAGTCATGTAAGTTATTGAATGAGGACTAATGTTAAAAGAAGGGGTCTGGACATATAATATGGGGTCTGGGCACATAAATATATGGATGAAATTTTCTAGATTTTGTTAATAGTTCCAAAAATTGGGGGAGAATTCTGTATTTAAATACTCATATTTGTATGAAGGAAGACTGAGTTAAGGGCAGAGTAAAGATTGAGAAAATGCAGGCATAATTCTAAATATTGACTAATGAAGCTAGGAAAAACAGAGTTAGCTTTCTATCACAAATTATTTTTTTTAATATTTTATTTATTTATTTGACAGAGAGAGAGAGAGATCACAAGTAGGCAGGGAACTAGGCAGAGAGAGAGAGGGGAAGCAGGCTCCCTGCTGAGCAGAGAGCCCGATGTGGGGCTCGATCCCAGGATCCAGAGATCATGACCTGAGCCAAAGGCAGAGATTTAACCCACTGAGCCACCCAGGTGCCCCACAAATTCTTTTTTTTTTTTAAATATAGACACAAAGTTACTATAAAGTCTTTAAAATTTACAAATAATTTGCTTTTCTCTTTCTTGATGCATACATTGTGATTATTACCAATAGTTTAAAAAAAATAAGAAAAAACTAGGCTATAAGCTCAAGCCATTTTGAAGTTATGGAATTATCATAATGTTAAATCTCTCATATTATGGCCCTAACTGAAACAAAACAGAACAAAACATTTTTATCTATGATCTCACCATGTAAATATGATGAATTTCATTCATAAACAAGTAATAAAGGAGCAAAAATAAAAGAGAAGGCAGTATCCAATGACCACGAGCAGTATATTTGCAAATAATAATGTTTAAAAAAATGGGCTTAGTGGTAAGAACCCTGTAAGATTGTTTTATTTGCTTTCTCTAAATTCTCTTTTAAAAAACAAAACAAAGCAGGGCACCTGGGTGGCTCAGTCATTAAGCATCTGCCTTCTGCCTTCGGCTCAGGTCATGATCCCAGGGTCCTAGGATCAAGCCCCACATCAGGCTCCCTGCTCCCCCTGCTTGTGTTCCCTCTCTCTCTCTCACTCTCTCTCTCTGTCAAATAAATAAACAAAATCTTTAAAAATTAAAAAAAATTAAGAATTAAAACAAAATTAAAAACAAAATAAGACAAAACAAGAAACTTGGACAGAACTGTGTGGTGGGAGGCAATTTCCAGATGGTACCTTTTTTTTTTTTTTTTTTTTTTTTTTTTTCCCTTCAGATGGTACCTTTTATAAACTTGGTGTCAAAGAATCTAATCAATCCTCCACCCCACAAAATGATTGAATGTAAAAGTAAATGTATATTGATAAAGAGAGAGATGGATGTATAGATTGATATATTTAAAATTTTCAATGTCCTAAGAACCCTCCATTGGCCAGGAAGAGCATAAATTTTATCGGTTAAGGTTAAAGTGATATGTCATATAGGAAGAATGAATTTTTTCAAAGTTACCCACAATATATTGGTGAGGAATGTAGGGCTGTTAAACTAAAACAAGGGGAAAACAGAGTGGTAAAGAGTAGTTATTGAGTCTGAAGAAAGGCAAGAAGAGAAATTTAAAAAAAAAGACAAGTGGAATGTATATAATAAAATAGTGCATTTGAATCCACATGTATCTACAATTACATAGTACAGGGGTTAAAAACTTGTGCTTTAGAGAGAAAAGATCAAGTTTCAAACCCAGCTTGTGGCATTTACTTTTCCATTTCCTTGACCTCTGGCAAATGCTTGACGATTTCTAAGGACTGGATCCTCATTTACGAAATAGGGAACCATATCAACAATCTTTCACCTTTTTCCATGAGGGTAAGAGAACAGATGTGCAGTTCTTATCACCTGACATATAGGAAGTCTCCAATAACTGGTAGGTTGGCATTTTATAATTAGCAGCGGCCCTGGTACACAGAATTACCCATGTTCTCTCCAGACCATTTTGCAAAAAAGGAAACTGAGAAAAATGAATGGCAAAACTGATCCACGTTTGTTTACATTTTGGTGGCCTAGAAGGCTACTCAGTTATGTAGAGTTGATAGTGATGGAATGGGGCTGGAGAAGCTGGATAGTAAAACAAATGAAACTGGGATGGGATGGATCAATTGAAGAAAAAAAGACTGAAGCCTTCATGGAATGAAGTCTAGGCTTCATATCCATATCCATATCCTGAAAGGAAAAGAGTGATCCGAGCCTGGGGGACTACAGTTTAAAATATCTTAAGTAGCCCAATGCTGAGAAAGGGGAAGATTTGGGACGTGGGAAGGAATTGCCAGAACAAAGAAGCGAATGTCACCAAGGTCAGAGAGGAGTAGGATTGTAAGACATTGTAAGACTCTGATGCAAGTGCTTACAGAGACAGGGCTCCTGCTTTGACCACCCATATAGCACCTCTCATGATGGGATAGGTCATTATAGTTGAAAAAAGATTAGTAATTATTCTAGACTAATACATACATACCCATAGCAATTGATTTTTAAAATACTAATTTTAAAATTATTGTGCCCTGAGGTGCCTGGGTGGCTCGGTCAAGTGTCCAGCTCTTGATTTTAGCTCAGGTCATGATCCCAGGCTCGTGATATCGAGCTCCGCGTGGGACTCTGCACTTAGCATGGAGTCTGCTTGATATTCTGTGTCTCCCTCTGCCCCTTCCCCCACTCACTTTCTCTCTCTATTGTCTGCTTGATATTCTGTGTCTTCCTCTGCCCCTTCCCCCACTCACTTTCTCTCTCTCTCTCTCAATAAATAAATAAAATCTTTTAAAAAATTACCGTGCCCTATGGAGTGATATTTTGCACTATATCTGAAATATTGCATATGTTGAAGTTAATTTATGACTTACAAATATAGTGATATCTTATTTGTCAAAAACTGTAGAAAACTTTTGTTCCTTATGCATCTGAGACAGATTTCTGAATTCCCCGCTCAGAATCGTTATACACAGGGAAAAGAAGAAAAATAATATATAAGCATATTATAAAATTTAAAACTATTAAGCAAATATACTACATCATTTGCCAAATCGTAAGCTTATTATCCTGAAGCTTGATTCTGTGTTTCACCTTTGGAAAAATATCACTTACTTTGTGACATTCAGCTGAGTAAACAAAATTCAAGGGTAGAAAGAGACTCATTGTCTGAGTTCTTAATGGTTTCTGAAAACAAGTTAAAATGGTCCTGGAAGAAGATCAAAACAGTCAAACGACTAGCAGGAATGGTTTTTACAAAACCCATCTGAAAAACTATCCATAGTGTATGTTATGGTGCCAGGGTTTGTTTCCAACAGGGCAAGAGTCCTGCCACATAGTCCATTTGCTGGCTTCCTGCTTGCATTAGAAGTGACAAAATAAAGCTGTTGGTTAGTGGGAATATAGACCAAACTGTTGATCAGTGAGACTACAGACTGGGAACACCACCCAGGTTGAGAAGTCGAAAGATTGGCTTCAGCGAAATGGATATAAAGATGGAGCAAACATGTTTTCTACAGATAATTAGCAAATTTAGATCATAGATCCAATCTTTATATAGTTAAGAGGAGAGGGGCAGAAAGTGACTTGAACGACTTAGTAGTAACTGATGTATTAAAATCAAGGAGGGTGAGATAGACTAGGAAGAGCGTTGAGGATGTAAAGCAAGACATGTATAAATTTGAACCCAGGTCTGCTAAGTGAAACTGAGAAGATTACTCCAAGTCTTTGATCATCAATTCTTTAATTATACCAGACACAGAATAGCATGTACTTTTCTTGAGAGCCCTTTGAGGATAAGAAGTAGTGTATTTAAAATAGTAGGTGCTCAATAAATAAAACATGATCATTAGTATTGCTGATATTATTATTTGAGGTTCTTAAAGATGTGCTAAGGAAGTTTTAGGCAGTAATTTATCTGGAAGGAATATGTGATAAAAAATAAGAATTGGAATATGTTAGTGATGGGGGTCTCAGGGCTTGGTATACAGGTATTTGAAAAATTTCATACCAAATTTTTTAAAAATCTAGAGGTAGAAAAAGGACCTGATAATTGACTCTTTTTTTACTCATAGCATCCTAGTGACTTATAGAGGTTCCAAAATGCAAGTAATAATAGTAAACCTATCTAAAAATCATTGATGCAAATTTCTTTCTTCCAAAATTTTTATTTAAATTCCAGTCAGTTAACATATAGGGTAATATTGGTTTCAGGAGTAGAATTTAGTGATTCATCACATATATCACCCAGTGCTCCACACAAGCACCCTCCTTCATCCCCATCACCCATTTAACCCAGGCCCCACCCACCTCCCTCCATCAACCCACAGTTTATTCTCTATAGTTAAGAGTCTCTTATGGTTTTGAATACAAATTTCTTTATTTTGATGGAGAGGTCTAGCATTCACCAATACCATTTTACTCTCTTTCTGGGCACAGTAAAGGATGAAACTTTCCCATCTCCTTGAAAGAAAGTGAGAATTCATGAGACAATTCTGGCCTCTGTGTAATGAGCAGAAGTGACATGCATCCTTTCTAGGCCAAAGGATTTCATTGCTGAGGTGCAATCTTCTTTTTCCATCCCACTAACGTGAGGAGGAAAAAGTCCACATGTTCTAGGTTCCAGATGGTAATGGGTCTGCCACTCTGTCTGTCAGCAATCTGTGTAGCCATTGGAGGGTTAATATGGGGCAGAGCTGCTCCCCGAACTGGTATAGGGACAGATAGCATTTGAGAGAAAGTAATCTTTTTTTTATATTAAGCCAGTGAAATCTGTGGTGTTTGTTATTACGACATAACAGCCTATCCTTAGTAATTCATTCACATTTTACATGTATTTTCAGTGATATAAATGGATAAATTCTGAAAACGGTGTTACATAATCAGTATACTATTTGAAGTTTAATTTTTAACTTCCATTTAAATGATACATGAGCTTGCTAAAAATCTAACAGCTAAGAAAAGTGACCAGTGAAAACAAGGATTTCCTGCCCCACCCTTCCTATGCCTGTCCAATTCTCTAGACACAACACTCTATATATTTACTAATTTTATTTTTCTTGGGTTATCTTCATATTGTTAATAACATGATTTTGTCCTTCTTGATTTAGTCACTTTAAGCAACCTTTACTAACTTCATTATAGATGATCATTTAGCAAACTCATACTCCTTTCTTCTTATATTTTGGTAGCTCTCTTTATTTATACTTCTTAACTTAGGTAATAAGCTTGAATAAAAAATGTACATTTCTATTTCTGGTTTCAACAACTTTAGGAGACTATGTCAGCTTTTCTCTATGTGAGATGAAGTTAATTAACATCCTAACCTTTCCTTACTTTACCATCATCTCCTGTCATACACTTTGATTTTCATGTCAAAGTTTCACATTTTTGTGAATAATAACTATGTTTTCTGGGCATGCTTTTAAAGTGACTCTAAAAGAATTTTTTTAAAGACAGCTTAGAGTAGATCTCAGTTGGTTAAGTATCTGCTTTCGGCTCAGATCATGATCCCAGAGTCATGGGATAGAGTTCAACGTCAGGAATCCCTACTCAGTGAGGCATCTGCTTTTCTGCCCCTCCTCTGGCTTGTGCTCTCTCTTTCTCTCACTTGATCACTCTCTCTTTCTCAAATAAATAAATAAAACCTTCAAGAAAGAGACAGTTTTGAGTATGTTAGTATGAACATTTTGTCTTTTGCGGAGTTGCAATAAGAGGCAGGCTCCTCCTTTTCTGTATCCATTCCTTAGCAAATATTGAACATATAAATTTTATTTCTGAATCACCAGTTAATACATGTTCATCTTGTTTCTGCCACCATGCAAGGAGATGCTGGAGATGCTGAAATGTGCTATTTACAGTTGATCTATTCTTCAATTTCTTTGCTGTAATGGATTTGGTCCTTTGTAAAATTCTGCCTAATGATTTTGATAAGATTTTGAGAGGAACGTGAGACAAATATGATTAGACACATATATACAATGGAGTATTATGCCTCCATCAGAAAGGATGAATACCCAACTTTTGTATCAACATGGACAGGACTGGAAGAGATTATGCTGAGTGAATAAGTCAAGCAGAAAGAGTCAAGTATCATACAGTTTCACTTACTTGTGGAGCATAAGGAATAACATGGAGGACATGGGGAGATGGGGAGGAGAAGGGAATTGGGAGAAATTGGAGGGGGAGAAGAACCACGAGAGACTGTGGACTCTGAGAAACAAGCTGAGGATTTTGGAGGGGCGGGGGTGGGGAATTTGGTGAGCCTGGTGGTGGGTATTATGGAGGGCACAGATTCCATGGAGCACTGGGTTTTGTACATAAACAATGAATTTTGGAACACTGAAAAAATAAAATTAAATAAAATTTTTAAAATACGATTAGACAGCATCTTCTCTGTCCATCGCTACTCAAAAAAAAAAAAAAAAAGATTCACTGTCATGTCTCTGTTTGAAATCTTCTCCTTAGAGTATGAGCATTAGTCTTGGAAGAAGGTAAATGTTAGAAAAAGGGAGAAGTTTATGGAAGACTATCAAGAAGTCAGGAGTTATGACTCAAAAACCACAGTGGAATATTATTCAGCCATAGAGGGGACAAAATCTTGCAGTTTGCAACAACATGGATGGATCTAGAGAGTATAATGCTAAGTCAAATAAGTCAGTCAGAGAAAGACAAAGACCTTATGATTTCACTCATATGTGGAATTTAAGGGGAAAAAAGAAAAATAGACAACCAAACAAACGCAAGCTCTTAATTACAGAGAATAAATTGTTGGTTCCCAGAGGGGAGGTGGGTGGGTGGATGGGTGGACTAGGTGATGGGGATTAAGAGTACATTTACCCTGATGAGCGCTGAATAATGTATAGAATGGCTGCATCACTAGATTGTACACCAGAAACTTATATAACACTGTACGTTAACTATACTGGAATTAAAAGAATAATAAAACAAAGTAGGGAACTAATGGCAAATGCCTGAAGTAGGGTGTTGGAAAGAAGCTAGAGCAGGAAGGGAAGGGAATAATGCACGGTCCCCTGGGTCACTTGACTTAGGCAACTAAATCTGCATACGGTTGACTACAGTTTGGCCTGCAGATGTAGAGGTACTTTAGGAGGTCAGAACCTGAAGTGAATATTGCTCATGCTTTTGGTAAAGTCGCATCACTCCACTTGGTCCATATGAGCGTCTTTGCTCACATGTGCCACTGATGGGGGCCCAAGAGCCCCCTGTACGTCCTCTTTATCCACTGTCACTCCCTACATGCCTCATAGTAGCAGGATTCCTCTTCCCTCTCATCCCAAGATCTTGTTATTCAGTGAAATACTGAAACTACTGTGTAGTGTCCTCCTCTTTTTGCTCTCAGTTTACCTATACTTGACTACTACTCTTTCCAAACTTATGAGTAAATGTGCATCTTTTTAAAATATCAAAATCTATATATTCCCATGTGTGGTAAGTATATTTGTTTGCTAGGGCTGCCATAACAAAATACCACATCCTGGGTAGCTTAGGCAAGAAAAAAAAAAAGAAAGAAATTATTTTCTAGAGGCTAGATGTCCAAGATCAGGGTGTTGGTAGATTTGGTTTCTCCTGAAGTCTCTCTCCTTGGCTTGAAGACGGCTTTCTCTCTGTCCTTGTATGGTTCTTCCCTAGGCACACAAAACCCTGATGTTTCTCAGTGTGTTCAAAGTTCCTCCTTATGTATTTTTTTTCATTTTTTTAAATTTAAATACTTTTTTAAAAGATGTTATTTATTTATTTGAGAGAGAGAGAGAGAGCACAAGCAGGGGGAGTGGCAGGCAGAGGGAGAAGCAGGCTCTCCACTGAGCAAGGAGCCTGATGCGGGACGTGTGACCTGAACTGAGGGTAGACACTTAACTGACTAAGCCACCCAGGCATCCAAAGTTGCTCTTCTTAGAAGACAGATTGGATAAGGATTCACCCTAAAAATCTCACTTTTACTTATTCGCCTCTTTAAAGACCTCTCCTCCAAATATAGTCCATTCTGAAGTACTGGAAATTAGAAGTTCAACATATAAAATTTGGGGAACACAATTCTGTCTGTAACAGTAGTCATCTGAAAATGCAATGTGTCTTTTTCTTAACTATTTTAAGTATTTTATTGAATAACTGGTAAAAGTACATATTAATAGATCATGTGAATGTTTTTGTTTTTCCCACATTTTGTCAGACTACCATTATTATTCACTAATGTACATAGCTAACTATATTTGCTAAGTGCTTTTAGTGCTTAGAGGAAAATATGATTGCATTAGTCACTGTAGCTATAAGATTGATCCGATTTAAATGCAAGTTAGCCCAGAAGAAGGAAAACACACCAATCAGTACTAGATTCAACCCTCGTTATCAGCAGTACAAAATACATAAAGATTTAAATATAAACTTATACAATTTCAGCTAGAAATAAGACTAATTTAGCAGTGTTGTCTAAAGCCAGATCATTCCATTTGTTCAAAATGAAAGTTTTACTCTCAAAACCTAAGCAAATAAACTTTATGAAGAATGAAGCCCAGTCTAAATTCTCAGCAATTCTAAATGGCTAAGATAGTCCAACGATCTCTAAGCTAGCTGACAGAATCTTTTGGTCCTAAGTAATAATTCCAAATGTTTGGGGAACGATCTCAACAGAATAAAATGAAAATTGCCACATCAAATCTTCTGTGTTTATAAAAGAAACAGCTGTGACTAAGGAGCCTGAGGGCAATGAATTAATATTCAAAGTTATCTTTCTGAAATGGAGTTACAAATTCGAACATGTTCAGAGGAAAATAAAATAAGCTGACATCCATTTGAATGATCTTTACAGATGTGAAGTAAATATATACCAATCCACATTGCAATTAAATCCACATAATTAGTTCAGGGATTTCATGCCAAAAGTATGTTATAATTCTACTAAATTTAAATTGTGCATAGTGGTAAATGAGAATAAATATTCCAAAATGATGGCTCATTTAGCATGTTCACACACACAAGCACACACACATACAAACAGAATCAAACCAATGCAAATCTGGAAATAATTATATCATCTCTTCATTGGCAAGCCTAAAGGAAAAGTTCACAAGGAAACTAGTTTTGCATATAATTTCTCATATTTCATGCACATAAGGAAAAATAAATGATGGCCAAAAAAAAAGGTTTATATGTATCTTTTGTTGCAGTCAAAAGATTGCTTCTCTATGAAAGTATTGCAAAGACATCCAAATGTTCTTTCTTTATCTTCTTTACTAAATGATAAGTAATTTAATTCCAGATGGTACATATTACACAATATCATTCATCAAAAGTTGTGTGATTCCAAGCACATAAAACTCTTGTAAAAAAAAAAAAAAAAAAGCATTGCTTTGGCGTTTCTCTTTTTCTGTTGTTGTTTTTTTTCTTTGTCTTCTTTTTTTTTTTCTTTTGCCTTTTCCTTTTTTTATTTTTTTGCAAGGGGCAGTGGTATTCACTTCTGGTAATGTGATATCTAACAGTATCTTTGTAAAGCAACAATGATTCAGACATCACTAATACTCTTCTCTAAGAAAGTTAGCCTTTGCCCAACATTCTTTTAACAAGGTTCATCAGGCTGTGCACTTTGTCAAAGGAAGTATGAAAGGCAATGCAACATAGTAGCCAAAATTTAAAAAAAAAAGGTATAGCAAACAACCAAATCAGTCTAATTAGAATAGAAGATAATGTGTCAAATTGCTATACATACCTATAGGAGAACTTTTTTTCAATCAGAAACAAGAAACACAGATTTTGCCCAAGTCTCAGGTCCTAGTAGGATCAGCCTATAAACAATCATCCCTTTGTGTAAGAAAAGATAATCTAGTCACTGAGGTTATGGGCTGAGGTTAAGAAGAAAAATACACTTAAAAATACTTTTAAAAAAAAAAAGATTGATTATTTATTTATTTATTTGGAGAAAGCATGTGAGCAGGGAGAGGGGCAGAGGGAGAGCGAGAACCTCAAACAGTGAGTGTGGAACCTGACCCAATGCTTGATCTCAGAACCCTGAGATCATACCTGAGCTGAAATCAAGAGGCAGATGCTTAACAGACTGAGCCACCCAGGTACCCAAAAATGACTGCTGCTTTTAGTCCCAAAAGTAAATTGCTAAATATATATATTGATAACATTATAAATATACAGTATCCAATGTATACAGAGCAGTAAATGTTAGAAGTCTCAACTACACAAACAGACCAGTAAAGCTGATGGTAAATGAAAAACAAAGATGCTATTTCTCAGTCTGGGATGCAGAAAAAGAGACACTGCCCAATCCACAGAGGCAAAAGAAGTTTTGTCCACTTCCCCTTCGGGGTACCCCAGCCACAGAGAACACGCTCTCACATCCTATAGCTGGTGGCAAGTAAATAACAGACTGCATTTTTCAATCACATGATTGAATTGTTGCAAAAGTTGAGGGAACTACAAAATAGCCAGGCTTTAGTTTTCTCATTTGTTAAATGAGAGTAATAATAGTCACCATAGCAGTAATGGTTGGTCGGCTCTCCCACTGACAAATCCCATTTTCTATTTCTCATTTTTCTCTGGAGACAGGAACTGTTAAACACCCCCCTATTTTCCCATTAACCTCATTTCCATTATTCCTAAAGCAGATTCTGAGACAAGGATTTGAGTATACGTAGTGAGGGGGAGTTATCCCATGAAAAAACTGAAGGGGGAGTGAGTTAAGAGAGCCAATAAAGGTTGTGTTAATGAGTGACTACCAGGGTGGGCAACTGGCGCTCAAACACTGGGGACTCTGAGACACTTGCAGAAGACCTCTTGGGATTATCCAGTGAGGGATAAGAAAGCTGGAGTTTTTAATATTACTACTCTCATTCTTTTTTTTTTAAAGATTTTATTTATTCATTCATGAGAGACAGAGAGAGAGAGGGGCAGAAGGAGAAGCAGGCTCCCCACTGAGCAGGGAGCCCAATGTAGGACCCGGGGATCATGACCTGAGCCAAAGGCAGATGAGCAAACATCTGAGCCACCCAGGTGCCCCTACTACTCTCATTCTTATCAATTCCTTTTTTCATCTCTGCAAATGGGCAACTGGACGTGCTGCACCAGGAATGATTGTAGAGATGTACCTATAGTTTGAAAAATGTCACGCTAAAAATATGCGTTTGTGTAGAATTGCAAATTTGTCCTGATGGTGAAAGAATGCACAATCTGATAAAAAACCTGAGTCTTAGCTCAACCTGCCTTTGCCGTTAGCTGATAACAAAATGGAAAAGTCTTTTGGTCTGGCCCTTAGAGTTTTGTTATTTGAGAAATGATGAGCTTGAAATATTGATGAAACCAACAGATTTTCCAGTTCTAAGTCCCAAGAATCTTTGATTAAATACATTTTTATTATGTTTGTAATATTTTTATTACATTTATACTAACTTTACCCATTTATTTGTCAGGCCCTAAAGACTTTAAATGCTGCATTTGCTGTTTTTCATTAAATAAAATACAGAATGCCTTTCTGATGTCAGAAAGCCATCTGTAAAGTGAATAAATGAACATTGCTAAAACAAAATCCTTCCACAGGAGAAATCAAATTATCTGTTAAAGCAATTGGACATAGCTCTCACAAATTTTCATGATCCACCATTTAGCACAAGGGATATTACTTCAAGATTTGAAAAGAAATTAGTGAATGTTTAATTTTGAATTTTTAAGAGAATGATGCCATGTGTAAGCAATAAACTTAGAATCCCAAACAAACCAAATCCTCAAAAAAAAAAAAAACCCTCATGATTAAAATTGTTTCCTAAACTACCATATTATTGATGCCAGATGTTAATCATAAAAACAGAAGATAAAGAACTGGTTCCATTTTCAACAGAAAGATGTCAACTTATGAAAATAAGGAGTCAGTGTAAGTCTGGTTAGCCAATAAGCCTTCTGTAACGTATTATAACATTTTTCCATAAACCACAGTTTATATAGTCAAATCTTTTTTATAGGATACTATCTATATATATGTACATATGTATATATGTATTTTTTTTATAAAAGTCTTAGACTGCTGGAGGTTAGCAGTCATGTGATAAGTGCACAAAATTTTCCTTATTTTGGAAAGGGAGATTTTCCTTATTTTGTTTTATTTTTCTACAATGAGATAAGAGTTTCGTCCATGATTTGTAGCTGTCTCTCCATACCCTGCCTTCATCTGATATCGTCCAAGTCCACATTTTACAGCTTTTGTAACATCTGTACTTGATTGCTACCTTAACACTACAAACTTAGTGTGCTCAAAACTTTTTTTCCCTAGAAATTATTTTCTTCTGCCAATTTCCCTTTATTCAACAATGTAATCTTTTATTCAATCATTCCTTTATTCATTTAACTTTTCTTCATTCAGATGTCTACCAGCAGGACATATACTGGCAGGAGCTACAAGAGTGAAATACAGGGTCTGCTCTCTAGGGGTCTAACAGGGGGTGATCATATAGGATAGTTACCATAATGTGGAGTAGTGCTGTAATTGCTATCAGTGAAACCCAGAGCCCTCTTTGACCCTGCAAATTTCCGAGATGTCTCAGATAGAACAAAGTGAATTGAGTCTTGACAGTGAGTGAAATTTTCCAGTATAGAAAGAAAGGCGGTGGTTTAGCATAAATAAATTCAAAGTGTAGCCTATCTAAACTCCAAATTCCTATTTAAAGGGTAGAGTTCTGTTTGTCCCTTCCCCTTGTGCTATTAGTATCATATGATACATACATATATGATACATACATACACACACACACACAAATATATATATATGCATCTACATATGTTACAGTTCCTATAAAAATGTATCCAGTTCTGCCAGATACAAATACTCTTATTTTTCAATATTGACAATGTCTTCATTTAACTTTATTTTCGAAGATTTTTTTTCTGAATATCAACTTCATGGTAGACATCCTGCCAGCACTTTAAAAATAAGACTCCACTGTCATCTGACTTCCATCGCTTTTTTTTTTTTTTACAAGTAGACAGAGAGGCAGGCAGAGAGAGAGAGAGAGGGAAGCAGGCTCCCCACTGAGCAGAGAACCCGATGCGGGACTCGATCCCAGGACCCTGAGATCATGACCTGAGCCGAAGGCAGCAGCTTAACCCACTGAGCCACCCAGGCTCCCCACTTCCATCGCTTTTGATGTCAGGTGTTTTTTGTATTGTTGCTCTCCTATAGGTAATGCATCATTCCTCTCTGCTTAACATTTTTTAACAATTTATTTCTATCTATGAGAGGTGGGGAGGGGCTGGAGGAAGGGAAAGAGACTCTCAAGCAGACTCCATGTTGAGTGTCCAGCCCATATGGGGCTCAGTCTCACAACCCTGAGATCAAGACCTGAGCCCAAACCAAGAGTCAAGTGCTAAACCAACAGCTACCATCCAGGCTCCCCTCTGCTTACCTTTAAGAAGTTCTCTTTATTTCTGATTTTTGAGTTTATTCATGATGAAACTAGCTGTTTTTCTTTATGTTTTTCTTGCTTGGAGTTTGCCGAGAATCTTGGACCTATCAGATGTTTGTTACTACATTTGGAAAATTTGGGGTCATTATTCCTCTGGTTTTTTTTTTCCCATTTTATTTATTTATTTATTTATTTATTTTTACTTTTTATTTTTCTTTTTTTTTTCCCCATTTTATTTATTTTTTCAGCGTAACAGTATTCATTCTTTTTGCACAACACCCAGTGCTCCATGCAAAACGTGCCCTCCCCGTTACCCACCACCTGTTCCCCCAACCTCCCACCCCTGACCCTTCTATCATATTATGCCTCTGTTTTGCACTGAATTCTCTCCCTGCAAAATTTGTATGTGGGAGTTCTCACACCCAGTGCAAACTGTATTAGGAGATAGGGCCCAGGGAGGAAATTGAGGTTAAATGGGATCATAAGAGAGGAGGCCTCACTAGGACTAGTCCTTATAAGAAGAGAAAGAGACACCAGATCTCTCCTTCCCTCTCCTCCTTCACCTTTCTCCCTCTCCCTGTCCCTGTACCTCTCTCTCCACATGCCTATAGACAAGAGGTCATGTGGGGACATGGAGAGACATCAGCCATCTACAAGCCAGGAAGAGACACCTTAAGAAACCAACCCAGATGGCACCTTGACTGTAGGCTTGCCTCCAGCACTGAAAGAAAATAAACTTTTATTGTTTAAGACACTCCATCTGTGGTATTGTGTTAGGGTGGCCTGCAAAAACTCATATATCTTCCAAATATTTTTTCATTCCCCATTCTTTCTTCATGTCCTTTATGGAATCTAATTACATGCATCTTAGACCTCCTAATATAATCTCACAGATCACTGAGAATGTACTGACTTATTTTCAAACTTTTTTTCTCTCTGTTCTCTATTAAAATTGTATGTTTTCTATTTAACTACCCTCAAGCTTAGTAACCACATATGGAAACTTTTTTTTAATATTACATATAATCCTGGGGCGCCTGGGAGGTTCGGTCAGTTAAGTGCCTGACTCTTGGGTTTCAGCTCAGGTCATGATATCAGAGTCCTGGGATTGAGCTCCACTTTGGGCTCCTCAAGTAGCAGGGAGTCTGCTTGAGATTCTCTCTCTCCTCCTTCTCCCTCTGCCCCTCCCTATCTTTCTCTCTCTCTCTAAAATAAATTAATAAAACTTAAAAAAATATATCACATATAGTCTCGCTCAGTTAAAGAATTTCCACTGACTGGTTTCTGGAGTTTCCATTTCTCTGCTGAGATCCCTGTCTATTCATTCTACCCATTTTTCACTTGAAGTTCCCCCAAGTTATCTATATATCTATATCTATATCTATCTTTTATTTAAAATCCTTATATTCTAATTTCAACATTCAGAGCATTTTATGATTGGTTTCTGTTGTTCACCTTTCTCTTGACTATGGTTCACAATTTCATTGTATGGTCTACCAGTTTGTTTTTATTGCATGGTGGATAGTGTGGATGATACATTGTGGAGATTGGGTTCTGTTCTCTTTTTCTGAAGATTACTGATTTTTTTCTAGTAAGCGGTTATATCACCTTGACTCAAACTCAGAATTATGCTCCCCTCAAGTGGGCGTCAGCTGAAAATTCTCATTTATCTCACTCTTCATATTGCTCTTCATGGAGAACTCTGAAATCTCCATTGCACACATACAGTTCAGTAGTCAGAAAAGGATTTAGGTGCAGTTTATATAAGATTTGGGGTTCTTCTCTTGGTCATTCCTCCTTCACGGGTTCTCCCTCCTTACTCTTCTCCACCCAGTGAAATTCCAGCTTGTGTATTACCTTGAGAGTGCACTCATGTGAAAAGTTAGTGTAGTTGCCCTCTTCATGGGCCAGCTCCACCCCATTTCTGTCTATTTTGGCCACTTTCTAGTTCTTCAAATATTTTATGGGGCATCTATAATATTCATCTGCATGAAAGTTAGTCATATATAAGCCACTCTACTGTTACAGGAATAAGAGTTTGTGAGAAAGTGTTAATAATGGCTACATAACTAGATATTTGGCATATTTGATTTTCATTTTCATTTTTTATTCATCTTTTATAAATTACATTTTGTAAGTACTTGTTTATTTCATACACTTTGTGAAATGTATTGGCAGACATCCTGAACTTTTTATTATATTACTGAGCCATATACCACAAAGAGTCTGGTGCCTACCTGACTTTGGATTCTGAGTAGTAAATTATGTACTATTACCTTACGGTATTATCAGTTTAACTCAGATAGCTTTCTTTTATCTGAAAGCATCTGAACTAAAGAGTATACGTTAAATAAATGTTGATATGAATTAAATTGATAAGATCCAGAATTTTTACATTAAATATTTACTTTGTTTATATATTGACATCAAATAAAATCTTTCAGGTGAAAATTGCAATTTCCCTATTTCAAGTATTCCCATAACTGTCATCAGTCTATCATGGTGAAAGAGAAATATCGAAAATGTGATTATTTCATTAAAAATCTTAAAATAATTTTTTTTAATCAGTACCTTGTGGATGCAAGTAAAACAATGTTTTCAAGTTAAGACCAAATAATAGGGTGCCTATTGTGAGGATACAGTGGACATAAGGAAATATGACACTCAAGTATGCAACCAAATCTGGGCAATAATGGGAACCATGGCAGTTTCCAGCATTGCAAAGGCTGGAACTGGATTCTCAGTAGCTCTAAGTGATTCAGTAGTAACTAGCTTTTAATGCATTTTTATAAACTTCCAAACATCTGCTTTTCATTCTTTTCCCCAAACCAACCTATTTCCTCATAGCTTTTGCTCCTTCATTATTTGGATTTCCTTATGATTTCTCCTGCTTCTCTCTGACTTACAGATGGTCCTTATCTCTGTTTCTTTTAAGCTTCAGAATTCTTTGCCTGTGCATAAAGCTCCTCTGTATTAACAGATATTTTTAATTACAATTAATCACAATCCAAAGCCAATTGCCATTAACATAAAACGTAATTTATTGGTGTACAGAACTGATAAATAAAGGTTTCCCATTGCATTCAGCAATGATTAATGCAGGGATTCAAATAATATTGCTATGTCCCTTTTGCTGTCTTTCTTCATCTCTATGTCTCTGTCTCAGACCCTATCGACACTATACTCCTAGAATTATATCATCTTAGGAATATGGTTGGAAATGAGTGTATATTCTAATGGCTCTCACATAATATCCACAAGGAGTACTCTGATTGACTCTGATTAACACAACTGATATTATGAACTCATCTCTGAACCAATCTTTGTCTCATACCTGTGGCAGTGGAGACAAGAACAGTATCACCACCCCTGAAACATATCCAAGAGGTTTCTAATAGGTAAGGAAATTCTATTCCTAGAAGAAATGGGGAAGAATTATCGGGCATGAACACAAAAAAAACCAGGACACCCAATGGTTCTTATTTCAGATTTCTGACAACAATTGTGGTGCCATTCAGGGCAATTTCCACTGGGCACTCTCATTGTCTGGCATGGATACACTTTTCTTAGATGCAGCTTTGGGTCCTAGATCAATTATAGGTGCTTACAGAGTGGTATCACACGGTGCAACTTTAGGTTTATAGAACAATCCTATAATCAAAGCTTTGACTGGTTTTCCCTTAGAGGTGTTTGTGAGTTTGGCAGATAGAAAATGCCATATTTAATAATAGTTTAATAACTATTACTTCAAATGAAGAAACTCAGTTGGCTGTATTACTTTCATAAACATCAAAAAAGCATTATTCTCTTATTTTCCATCTAATATGTGTACATATCTATCCCTTAGCTCTTATTACAATGACAAATATTATAAAACTTGGCTTATTTGTAAGGATGCTGAAATTTGCTGTATTTGATTGAGTTTATTATTTAGGTGAGCTAAAGAGACAAGAAGAGCATTCTAACCAAAATTATCTCTTATGAAGGAACTATTTGAAACTCTGGCTTGACCTTGATTCATTTCATAAAATTAAAGAATTCCAGAGGTTATAAATCTTTATTGAAATCAAAGGTGATGTTTATGCAAAATGACCATTTGGACATAGAAAGAGGTAGAATAAATTTCATCCAGAATAATGTCTACAGTATTATTTGTACTAAGTCCCAGTATGTGTTTTAATTCTGAATGTCCTTATAACTTAGTATTTTAACGTTCAAAGTAAAATATATCTATAAATACTATATATAAAAATTGATAAGGAGAAAAATGCCAGATAAATATAATATTAATTTCTAATAGAAAATAAGATATTAACTGGGCACAATTATACTTCATGTCTTTTAGTGCTTTCAGTAAAGGGGGCATACATGATTTAAATACCAAACCATATAAAAAATACTATTCCTTCAAAAAACTAAACATGAAACAGAATGAATGTTCCTTTCCTTTCTATCTGTCACGCTAAGAAAAGGCTTAACTTTGAAATGTAAATTCTGCATTCAGTATTCAATATTTCTAACATTTTCATAATAAAATGAAAAGGAAATTCTTTCCTCAACTAAAAATTCCTCTGCATTCCTCATAATAAGAGATACGGTTGGACTCATCTACTTACTTATCATAAACACTTGTGTAAACACAATTTTTCCAGAAAGTTCAAAAAAAGTTCGTCCTACCTTCCAAGCCAACATCACATGTTTGAAATACCTCACAGCCCTTTCCTCCATTGAGAAACAGCAGTGGAAGAATCACACTGTCCCTACAAACTTTGCCATGGTGTTTTTAACTTTGCTGTATTCAGTAGGAGTCTTTTAAAACAACAACAGTAGTGCCAAATTCATCATTTGGTTTCTTAGGTTTAATATTTGCAAAGTACTCATCTAGGCTTCCACAAATGAGGCATTAAAAGTGATTCCAGGATAGACCACGGTCTTTGGACTCTACAGGTAGGCCAGTGGCCACGGCGGGCTTGGAGTTCTCCAATGTAACCTTTGTAGTAAATTGGTTTTCAGCTAAACCATGATCTACTTCACACCATTTTATGAGCTTTTCCTCTAATTTTACAAGTTCAGCAATAGGAGAACTTGCAAGCCATTGCAATATGAGAACATTTGAGCCACGAATGCCAACGTATATATTCATATTTATATTTATGTTCATATTTGTGAATGTATGTATGCAAATATACATATTTGAGAATTTGGAATATATAAATTGTAATTCAAAATTTTGTTGACTTAATTAAAATTTAAAAAATAAACCATCCCATGTCCATATAATTGGGTAGTGTACCCTGCATTCAGCTTTTCTTTAGCTACTTTTTCATTTAGAGTTAAATATCATGAAGTTTGTTCTCACACTCTTTTTCCACTTTTTGATTGTCCTTTACTTACAGCTACTCACATTTGCCTTCTGATCTCCTATGTCACTGAAACTGGGTTTTTGTTGGGGGGGGGTTGTTTTTGTTTCATTTTGTTTTTGCCATTGTCACCAGGGACATCCTTGTTACTAAATTCAGTTATTAGCGTAACTCCCATGGCAGTGTCCATTCCCTGTCCAATATCCGTCCTTTCCTTCTGTGTTAATAGAACAGCAATTGTCTTTGGTGTGCCCACACACACACATACACACGCACACACATGTGCACACACACACATATATGCATTTTCCAGGTTTGCTTGCAGCAGCGCTTACCCATTTGACAAGTCTGCCTAATGAGCTGCCTACAATAAAGACTAGGAGATTTGGAGCGTGTTTGGATTTCCTGATCTAAGCACCATATCCAGTGTTTGGTTGCTTCTATCTTCCTCTTTACACTTGTATTCATGGACAGAAAGTTCAAGGTTGACAGCCATTTTGTGACTGGAACTTGAAGGAAAGGAAATGTCTTACATTGAGTATAACATAATCCTTAATTGATACAAACTCACTGCTACATTTCTCATTCACAAACCCTTTTTATGGCATCAATAACTGTGGTGGCTTTGAGACATATTAACATTCATATTTTTCTTATTACTCTCGGTCCATTCTTGTTATGTAGAGTTTCTACTTCGCTCTGCTTTGTGTTGCTTTCACTGTCTTCACGTAGGTACTAAGTTTATTTTATTTTTATATTTTTTTCTGAGCTCTGCCCAATTGTCTCAGCTTTTCTGTTGTCTTGTTATTCTTTTTCTTTGAGCGTTTGTAGCTCTGCTTAGCTGGGTGAATTGGGGTGAGCTACTTAAACTTCCTATGTTTCAGTTTTTTTCATTTTTATTTTATTTTATTTTAAGATTTTATTTATTTATTTGACAGCCAAAGATCATAAGTAGGCAGAGAGGCAGGCAGAGAGAGAGGAAGGGAAGCAGGCTCCCTGCTGAGCAGAGAGCCCGATGTGGGGCTCAGTCCCAGGACCCTGGATCATGACCTGAGCCAAAGGCAGAGGCTTTAACTCACTGAGCCACCTGGGCGCCCCAATTTTTTTCATTTTTGAAGTAGGAATAAGAAAAGTACACTTTGTAAAGTTGCCATGAGAATTGAATGAGATAATAATGGAGGCCAAACACTTAGAACTATTATTGGCACAAAATCAACATTCAGTAAACATTGGTTATTAGTATTTTATTAGGCTGATTATGTCAATGTTTTTAAAACATATTTTATTTTATTCTATTCTATTTTATTTTTAGAAAGAGAAATCATGTATGAGACCACATGAGGGCAGAGGGAGAGGGAGAATCTTAAGCTGACTCCATGCCCAGCGCAGAATCCGACGTGGAGCTCAATCTTAGAACTCTGAAATCATGACCTGATTTTGTTTGTTGCTTAAACAGTTGAGTCACCCAGGTGCCCCTAAAACATTTTTATAGACTTGTAACCATATATAGAAAAGTATTCAACCCAATGACAAAAAATATGAACAAAATTTATTAACAGAAGTTTTCTCAAAATATCCTCATCTAGTTTTTTTCAATGTCTATGGGATTGTAACTTTTTTTTCTTTTTCATTTTTTATATTACACATTTTTTCCCCTAGATTAGATTCATGACAGATTTATCAAGTTTATGAGCTTTTTCAAATCCCAAATTTTGGCTTTCTCAGTCTTTTCTATTATTTTTGTTTTCTAGTTTATTAGTTTAAATTCACTTTTTCATTATCTTCTTCCTTCTTTCCTTTAAGTTTCTCTCTTATTATCTAAATTCTTTAAATGAATATTTAAATCATTGAAATTTTATCATTCCTTCAGGTTTCATATTGCTTATTTTAGGCTAAAAATTTCCTCCTATGACAAACCTTAGTTGCATCCCATAGGTTGTAAGGTGTGGGATTCTTGTTGTCATTGAGTTTAAAATATTTCCTAATTTTCGCTGTGATTTCTTTTTTGATCTGTAGGATTACTTAGAGATGTATTTCTTAATGTGAAATTGCTTTAGTGATTGTTTTGTTATCAATTTGTAGCTTCTTCCTTTGGTCAGAGTTTATCCCACTGACTTTAGTCCTTGGAAATATGTTGAGTCATGCCTCCTAGGTCAGCATAGCATCAATTTTTGTAAACATCCTGTAAGAAACGAAAAGTAGACTGTGTCCTGCTGTTCCAGGGAGCCAAGATGCACCTTTGATAAGTTGTGTTTGTCGCATACTCTGTGATTAGCCTCAATTCTTTGCCCTCCTTCTCATCCATGATTTTGCCACTCACAGGAGTCTGAAACAGAGCTGCCTCGTGCAAACAGAGATCCAGGAGCATAAATAACTGACATTTTAAGCTGCCAAATTCTGGAATGGTTTGATTTTGTGTGTTTCTTAGCCGAAAACCATAAACTTTTTTCAAAGAAATGTAATCCAAACAGCGAATTTTACTAAAGAAATGAATTTGTTTTAAATAATAATAATAATAATAACTGCTCTCAAAGAGCAAAGACTCTTTGCAGATAATTTATACCAAATGATTGATTTCATTACCAGTGTGCAAACAAGGAACATAGATTTTATTTTAATTAAGATGTTAATTTAATTTAATTTAATTAAGATCAATGTAGATACTGATGGTGGGTGAGGGAATGTTTTATACCCCAAACTCCTGTATTCCATCTCTGTATGCCATTCTACTATTATTTGTAAAAATCTTAACTGCACAGTGTGTTGAATTTTTGTAACTTCAGTGACATGTTAGAGGACCACGAGTCTGAGTTTGAAGTATTCGTCATTAACTAAAAGCCAGAATAGTACTTGACCATGTTGATTAAATACATAAAATGATGGGTGATTCTCCAATATGTCCAATATCTTATTTTAATTCTGAAGTGGCATCTGAGCCTTTAGACTCCCCTGCAATATGGACGGCACCAGAACAGGTCACTGCAAAGGAAGTGTCTAAAGAGCTACATCTTTTGGCAATGATTGATCTCTTTTAAATCATTTCTTGATTTTCATAATGCAGAGCATGTTTATTTGCATGCACAACAGTGCAGATTCCGGTATCAGGTATAAAGGAAAGCAAGGAAGTATCTGATTCTGGAACCTACCACAGTGGGAAGACTCACTGTGCTGCCTTCAGAAGTTAAGTCTCTTGACCTGATGCCTCCCCAGGCTTTTCAGTAGGACTTCCTGCTGGACCAGCTCTTCTATTTCCTCTCTGGTGGGCAATTAGGTATTCTAGATAGTCTGTATTCAACATCTGTTTATGCAGGAGCTCCCAGGAAATCTAAGAGACCAGTTGCACTGTTCTCAGAAGCCAAGACCTTGGGCCCTACAGAAGAGCACTTAACATTCTCCAGCTGCAGAACGGATTATAAGGCTCGAGCTCCAGTTCCTTCCTTCTCTGCTCAGCCTCTCACTAACTGGAAGGCAGTCAGTACACAAGAGAATATCGCTTTGCATGTTCCCTTTTCACCTTAGCCTGCCCTTGAACAATATGGCGGTACTTCTGGCTCTTCACCGAGATAAGAGGTAACAAGGTCGCTGACACGTGACTCATGAGATGTTCCTTGGCTGGTAGCAGCCTCGCACTCTTCAGGGACAGGGCTCTGGACCTGGGATTCAAGTGCTCTGTTATTGTGGAAATAGCTAGCTCTTGCAATTACCTCATTCAGATCTTCTGTTTCCTTACTAATATTTCCACCCTATTGACTTAATTCACAGAGATGCATTTGATCATTGTATTTACCAACATGTCCTAATGTTACCTTTCTATAGATTCCAGGTTGGCTCAACTGTGATTTCACATTTTTGCACTAAATTTTCAGATATGTTGGAAAGTTGAGAGAATATTACATTGGATACTAATGTACTTGCCACCATGATTCCACAATTAATACTCTAGTGTATAGTATTTATGGAATATTTATCATAACTAAATACTTCTCTCTATCCACCATCCATTTAGTATTTGACACTTCTCAAAATAAATTGTAGCTGTCATTATACTTCTTCCTAGATACTTCATTATCTAGAGTTCAGTATTTGTTTTGTTATTTTCTTTTTATATAAAATGTACATGCAATAATATATGTAAAAATCCTTGAAGAGAGGGCAGGCAGGGGTGCCTGTTTGGCTCAGTCCATTAAGCATCTGCCTTCAGCTTAGGTCATGATCTTAGGATCCTGGATTGAGACCCATGTCAGGCTTCCTGCTTAGTGGGGAGTCCACTTCTCCCTCTGCGTCTCTCTCTCTCCGTCTCTCTCTCAAATAAATAAATAAATATTTTTAAAAAGAGAAAGAGAAACCACAGGTAAGAATCTCTCTGACAGAGCTGTAGCAATATTTTTCTAAATATGTCTCCCGAAGAAAGGAAATAAAAGCAAAAATAAACTATTGGGACTACATCAAAATAAAGTTTCTGCACAGCAAAGGAAACAATCAACAAAACTAAAAGGCAATCTACTGAATAGATAGATAGATAGATATAGAGATATATACACACATACAAATCTACTGAATATATATGTACACATATGTGTTTATATATATACATAATGGAATATTATTCAGTCATAAAAGGAATGAAATCTTGCCATTTACAATGACATGGATAGAACTAGAGTATATAATGCTAGGCAAAATAAGTCAGTCAGAGAAAGACAAATATCTTATGATCTCACTCCTATGTGGCATTTAAGAGACAAAACAAGTGAGTAAAGGAAAAAGAGAGAGAGAGAGAGAGAAACAAATCAAGAAGCAGACTCTTAAGTATAGAGAACAAACTGATGGTTACCAGCGTGGGGTCGGGGGCGGATAGAGTCATAGGGGAAATGGGGATGGAATTTAAAGAGTACACTTATGATGAAAGAAAATAAAATAAAGTGACAAACAAATATGTAAATGTTTAGTATACATTTGCTGATTTTTAACAAAGACAGCTATATCAAATTCTTACCAGGATATGGAACATCAGTATCAGACCAGAAAGTCAACTCTTGACCTCACCCTCCTGCAAATATCAACAGTTCTAATTTTTTTCCTTAATAGGTTCACCTGCTCCTAGATCTTGATACAAAAGAAATCAGTATGTAACCTTTGTACAAAGCTCCTTTCACTCAGAACATTTTGGAAATCCATCCACATTGTGGGTCTATCAGTAGCCCACTACTTATAATTACTGTATATTATTCTTTTCCTTTTGTATCTATTTTGGTAACTTTTGCATTTTTTGTTGTTGTTTAGTTTACTAACATTTAATGAAATTATTAATATTTGTAGTTTAAGGTCTATCATTTTACTATTTGTTTTCTGTTTAACTCTCCCTATCTCTAAAAACAAAAATCTTGGGACGCCTGGATGGCTCAGTCAGTTAAGCGGCTGCCTTCTGCTCAGTTCATGATTCCAGGATCCTGGGATCGAGGCCTATGTCAGGATCCCTGCTCCATGGAGACCCTACTTCCCCTCTCCCTCTCGCTGCCACTCTGCCTCCTTGTGCTCTATCTCTCTGCCAAATAAATAAAGTGTTTAAAAAATTTAAAAAAAATTAAATCTTTAAAACCTCTATTTTGACCAACATGAAACTAATTTTTCCTGAAAGCATGATGCACTTCCAAGTGGTTGTATGAGATACAGATTTCAACGGTTTACTTATATAGTTTTAAATTTTATTTTTAATGTAATACACCCGACAACAAAAAAATTCATGATTTTTATGAAATTTCTGTGACATTCTGAAATTTCACAGAAATTATGAGAATAATGAGAACCTAAATATTTAAAGGAATTAAATTGCATTTGTTTAATAACAATATTAAGTAATGGAGTGAGTTTATAAGAATATGAAAACCTCATTAAAGTGGCCAGGTAATAATGGACATTTGGAGAATACTGTATTGATTCATATATCTAAACAAGACAATAATTACCAGGCCATGCCATCCTAGGACTAGAAATCGGATGAGTTTTTCTTAATCATTCAAGTTGCAATGACTTCAATCTCCTACCCATTCAGACAGCTTTTTCCCATGGCTTCTCTCTCAAAGATCCCTGATGAGTCCTTCTCTGGCCATTGTTCACCCACTGCCCTCAGCCAGGAGAATGGGAACACACAGGGGCTCCTGAGGCAGCTCCACACTGCTAACGTAAAAATGATATGCAGGAAGAAGCTGGCAGGTGTTATGCTTGCCTTAATTGGGTTTCGTTTCTTTTTCAAGGAGTGGTAGTTTAAAAAAGGTGGGTATAGCTGAGTTGGATTGTGAATATGTGCTTCATTTTTGTGTGTGGGCTTTCCCTTCCAACACGGATTCTTTCTCCTGATGAGACCTGCTCTTACAGACCTCTGCTCAGGACATGCATCTGACACTTCTCACATACTTTATTTCACACCTTCCCTTTCCCCGCGGGGCATATATTGTTTATCTAGATAGTCACATTTCAGGGTAATGACTGGGATTACCTAAAAGGCTTAGCAAAGAATTCTGCCTTAAGGTGATCAGGAAGAAGACTGGTTAGAAATAAAATTGTACTTAATTTTTTTATTTTTCTACTTCTTGATTGTATGTTGCACAATTTTTTATTGTATGTTGAGCTCCCTTAGAAAATCTACGAGGAAGAGGAATTGTGGTCAAGGCAGAATGTCAGCATTCCTTGGATAACTAGCTAAATAATCTGGAGAGCAGCATTAATTCTAATAAAACTCACAGTGAATTATGAAATAATTATAGTAGCTATCAATGTGAACAAAAATTACCATTTACTGAATATTTCCTGTACATTGGAAATTGTGCTATATACTTTTATAGTCAATATATTATTTAAATATACAATCTTTATGTCAACCCTATAATGGTGTTGTTTTTCTTGTTTTACAGAACAATAATCTGAGGCAAAGAAAAATTAAATGAGTTTTTCAAGGGTACATAGCCAGTAAATATGGAATTTAGGGCCATCTAACCCCAAAGCCAAGATTCTTCATGCTATGTTAGGAATGGGATGTTTTGAGACCTTTAAATGTTTATCAGTTCTTATAAGGAGTGTGATAGATAATTTTATATGTCAAGTTGATTAGCCTATACTACCCAGTTGTTTGGTCAAACATTAATCTAGATGTTGCTGTAAAGGTATTTTGTAGATGTGATTAACATCGACAATCAGTTGACTTTAAGTAAAAAAGATTGCCCTTGATGATAGGAATGGAGCTCATCCAATCAGTTGACGGCTCTTTAGAGGGAAAACTTTCCAAGGGAAGAAGTAATTTAGCCTTGAGACTGTAAAATAGAAATCTCCTATGAGTTTAATTTGCCATCCTGCCTTATGCATTTCAGACTCAAGCTTACAAATTAACTACTGCCTGCATTTTCAGCTTGATGTCTGGCCCTAGGAATCTATCTATATATAGATAGAGATATAGATATATATCTATATATAATATATATATTTGGTTCTGTTTCTCTTGAGAACATTAATTAATATTGAGGGTACTGACATCTACCCCAGCTTATATCGTGTGCATAGCTAATACTTCAGGTAAGGTGTTGATCAAAAACTTTCTCAAAATAGACTGCTAGAAGAGAACCTATACATGACATCTTCTTATGTTACATGCTGACTCACACTGACCATGGTAAACCATGCATACTTTCAGAAATCTTAGCTCTGCTGTGAAACTCACACGCCTTTTTTTTTTTCCATTTTATTTATTTTTTCAGCGTAACAGTATTCATTCTTTTTGCACAACACCCAGTGCTCCATGCAAAACGTGCCCTCCCCATCACCCACCACCTGTTCCCCCAACCTCCCACCCCTGTCCCTTCAAAACCCTCTGGTTGTTTTTCAGAGTCCATAGTCTCTTATGGTTCGCCTCCCCTCCCCAATGTCCATAGCCCGCTCCCCCTCTCCCAATCCCACCTCCCCCCAGCAACCCCCAGTTTGTTTTGTGAGATTAAGAGTCATTTATGGTTTGTCTCCCTCCCAATCCCATCTTGTTTCATTTATTCTTCTCCTATCCCCCTACCCCCCCATGTTGCTTCTCCATGTCCTCATATCAGGGAGATCATATGATAGTTGTCTTTCTCCGATTGACTTATTTCACTAAGCATGATACGCTCTAGTTCCATCCACGTCGTCGCCTTTTTAAGACTTCAGGAAACTTCAAGGATATCACCTTAGATTTCAAAGGATAAATAAACCTCTCCTGGCCCATTCCCACTGCCCCAAGGCTCCACACACATGCTCCCAAGTTCGTCTTGAGTGAGGTAGATTTGGTTGCCTTCAATGAAACCCCATCTGAATATACCATGAAAGGTATTTAAATATTGTATTGCAAGTATTTTATTTTCCTGCATGCCTGTAAGTTTCCTGCCATTCTAGAGATTCTGAGGTTCTATGAGGAATCTTTACAAGGACTTGTTGGAGTGTGAAGAGAATCATTCTTCTTTTTTCCTGCTTAAATTCTAAACTAATTAGCATTGACAATAAAATATAAGATATCCAGTTAATTCAAATTTTAGGCAAACAATGAGTAATTTTTAATATAAATACATCCCAAATATTACATGAGACATACTTGTACTTAAAAAAAAAATTGACATTCATTTGAAATTGAAATTTCACTGTGTTGTTATATTTTTTAAAGATTTTATTTATTTATTTGAGAGAGAGAAAGCACAAGTGGGAGTGGGGAGGGACGGGGAGAGATGGAGAATCAGACTCCCGCTGAGCAGGGAGACAGACTTGGGCTCCATTCCACATGACTTGAGCTGAAGGCAGATGCTTAACCAACTGAGTCACCGAGGCGCCCCGTGTTGCTATGTTTTTATTTCTTAACACTAATAAGTGTTTTCACTATTTACTAATTTACTATTTACTAATTTGCTAATTACTTATTAGTAATTGAGAGACATAATTAGAGTAAATCAAACAAAAGAGTAAATCAAACAAAAAACATCACATTTGCTATTGATATAATAATCAATAATATTGATAAAATAATTCATAATTGTTAGAGTTTTTAATGTAATTTTGATAAGAATACTATAATAAATTATAATTATAAAAACTGATTTAAAGAACTTTGGGGTTTCCAGATAGCACGTTCAGAAGATATTTTACCCAGAGATGGTGGGGGTCGATGAGAGATAACACTTTTTAACTTAAGAAATAATAATTCTGAAAAATGAAGGTTGTATAAAAAATAAGGAAAAGGGTATAAACTTCAAATTATAAAATAAATAATTCACAGGAATGCAATGTACAGCATAGGGAATATAGCTAGTAATTTCAACCTTCATAGGGTGACAGATGATAGCTAGATTTATAAGGATAATCACTTTGTAATGTATGTAATTGTAGAATCACTATCCTGTTACCTGAAACTAATATAATATTGTATGTCAACTACACTTCAACAAAAATTAAACAAAAACTTAGAAACCTTGCGTATCTGAAAAAAAGAAAGAAAATATTTCATGATCTGTAATTCGAACACTTGTAGTTAAATATTATTAATATCTGGGTGTATTTCCCTCCAGTCTTATCTGTGTGTGTGTGTGTGCATGTGGGTAGATATACACAAGCAAGGTGAAGAATGGGCATCATATTCTCTCTGCTGCCTTCTGTTTATCATGTCTATTGACTGGTATTCCCTTATGCCTATGAGTGCCTGGTGTCTTGGGACTGAATAAAGACTTCTTGAATGAAGGAAGAGCAGGTTCTTATGAAATGCTGAATAAGAGAAAAGTCAGGGAAACTCACCATCAGTTACCCACTGAGCAGCTAGAAGAGTGTGTCAGACAGCCATGTGGGCAGTAAAGGGTACCAGCTTCAGAGCTGACACAGATATGCTGAAAAAGCACCAGTACCAACTACTGCTTTCACCACTGGACACTTTGGTGACATGACGAAACAATCATCCACATGCTCTTCCTGTGCTTTCCTTGGACTTAACATATTTTAGACCATTTGGACCCAATGACACTGAATGGCCACACAACATAAATTTTGAAACTGTATTTTCTTTTTTTTGTTTGTTTTTTTTTTTGTTTTGTTTTTGTTTTTTTTCCCATTTTATTTATTTTTTCAGCGTAACAGTATTCATTCTTTTTGCACAACACCCAGTGCTCCATGCAAAACGTGCCCTCCCCATTACCCACCACCTGTTCCCCCAACCTCCCACCCCTGACCCTTCAAAACCCTCAGGTTGTTTTTCAGAGTCCATAGTCCCTTATGGTTCGCCTCCCCTTCCAAATTTTTTTTTTTAATAAACATATAATGTATTTTTATCCCCAGGGGTACAGGTCTGTGAATCTCCAGGTTTACACACTTCACAGCACTCACGATAGCACTTTTCTTTACTCATCCATTGATTGGAACCCACCTTTGTTCCAGAGACGGAGCTTGCCAGTGGACATCCAAAGATGGGAAAATAAAACATGATTTTTGCTCTTATGGAATTTAGCTTTGTGGAAATTAAATTTGATAACAAATAAACACAAAGTATTCAATTAGAAAAAATGTGGGAAAATAAAGCAAGAAGCTCTTGGGCGGGAGGGTGGGAGTGGCCAACAGTAAGAATTCTAAATTGGAGGAATCAGGAAGGCCTCTCTGAGACAGAGGTGATTCGTGGTGGTGTTTTGAGACGGGGAGGAATGTACATATGAGACAAAAGGAAACAACAGAGGAAAAGGACTTGAAATGGAAAGAACTTGGTACAGTGGAAGCAGTGAAAGACTAATGTAGCTGAATCTTTGGTGAGCAAGGAGCATGGCAGGAGAAGGTGAGGTTGGAAAGGCACTAAGCCACAACAAAAAAACAGATTTCAGCTACATTAATGATTTTTTATTTAATTTCAAGCATAAGAAAGGATCATTGCTTTGTTGTAGCTACCAACGATGTTTTCAGAAGATTTTTAAAAATAACAGCAATATAAAATTAGCATTTAGATAAGTTTGAAGAAACTCAGACCCTTTCCTTAACAGAAAGATAAATTCTATAGCCCTTTAAATGGAAAAATTTCCTAGTTATCATTAACAGGTTGTCTATATTTTCTCTTGCCAAGACAAGCATTTCTGATACCTTGAAGCATTTACTTAGTATTTTAAATAATAATAAAAGACTAGGAAATTCAAATCAAAACTACAGTGTGGTGTCACATCTGTTGAATGGTGAAAATCAACAACACAAGAATCAGCTGATGTTGGGAGGATGTGGAGAAAAAGAAACGCTATTGCACTGTTTGTGGGAATGCAACTGCAGTCACTATGGAAAACAGTGTGGAGCTTCCTCCAAAAGTTAAAAGTAGAACTACCCTATGATCCAGCAATCTCACTACTGGGTATTTATCCCCAAAATACAAAACCACTAATTCAAAGGGATACGTGCACCCCCATATTTTTTTTAAAGATTTTATTTATTTATTTGACAGAGAAAGATCACAAGTAGGCAGAGAGGCAGGCAGAGAGAGTGAGAGGGAAGCAGACTCCCTTCAGAGCAGAGAGCCTGACTTGGGACTCGATCCCAGGACCCTGAGATCATGACCTGAGCTGAAGGCAGCGGCTTAAATCACTGAGCCACCCAGGTGCCCCCGTGCATCCCCATATTTATAGCAGCATTATCTACAATAGCCAAATTATGGAAACAGCCCAAGTGTACATCAACTGATGAAAGGATAAAGAAGATGTGATATATACACACACACACACACACACACACACACAAGCATACACACACACACACACACACACTGGAATATTATTCAGCCATAAAAAGAATGAAATCTTGCCATTTGCAATGACATGGATGGAGCTAGAGAGTATAATGCTAAGTGAAAAAGTCAGTCAGAGAAAGAAAATACCGTATGATCTCACTCCTATGTAGAATTTAAGAAACAAAATAAAAAAGAGAGAGAGCAAATCAAGAAACAGGTAAACAGGTTCTTAACTCTAGAGAACAAACTGATGGTTACCAGAAGGGAAAGAGGTGGGGATGGGTAAAATAGGTGATGGGGATTAAGGAGGGCACTTGTCATGAGCACAGGGTGATGTACAGAAGTGTTGAATCACTGTATGGTGCTCCTGAAACAGATATTACACTCTATGTTAACTACTTGGAATTAAAATAAAGACTTTAAAAATAGAAATAATAAAAGTTTAAGTAGAATTAAATTTTTAGGTTTGGGATCCATATTACCCAATATAACGTATAGTTGATTTTTTACAAAAGTTTCACCAATTATTTATAAACTTATTAAAATTCCATTTTAACTCTTTCTCAGGTGTATAGTTTTCCTTTTATCATCCATCATTTTATTAATGGCTTTGGCAATGATACATTAAAAAACTGAAGTCTAAAATGTGATTATAACTGGGAGAACCGATGAGGAGAGAAAAACAGTAGCAATTTATAAAAGCCGTATTGAATGTTATCTCAAACTGCAAAGATCAGAGTCAAATGAATGTTTGAGGCATGGAAAGAGTGAAAATTGGATGATGTTCTGGGATGAGGATCAAGTTTGGAGCAAAAAGGCAATTCACCCACACCAGCTGTAAAGGCCAAGATGAAAAATACATCCTCTTGTAAACAAGCACATGAATTAACTTATTCAACTGGGGACGAGTGATTTAACCAAATTAGACAACATAAAGTAACCTCAGCCAAGAGAAGACTAGATGTGAACTGTAACAGAGCCAACAAACATCAGAGTTGGAAAACGAGGGAGCAAAGTGTTAAGACTGCTGGCATCTATATCCATGTGTAGACATAGTTAGAAGTGAGGCAATATTCTGTAGTAAGAACACCATAAATGTACTGTGGTTACACTTCTCAGCTCTGATAAAAGCCTCTTTTGATTTCAAATGTTTTTCTTTAGAAGAAAATATTTGCTGAAGGAGACAAAATTTCTCAAATATATAGAATATATCTATTGTATGTACATATATAAAATATATAAACACACTTTTATGCATACACACACACACACACATATAAATAATATAACGTACATAGTGTGTGGGTTATCCCTACAGATTCATGCAGGGACCCATCCATAAAGAAAGGTAGTAGCAGTACGAGTGGTTGCAGTCAAAGTAAGACTTACCTCATTTTAAAATGTGGTCCATCCTTAATCCAGTATGATACCATATTTTTCATTTAGGTTCTCACTACATCAGGAGAATTCCATTAAAGTATATGCCTCAAGTACAGTGCCTGGGATACACAGGCACACCTCATTTTATTGCCCTTTGCTTTGTTGAGCTTCACTGATACTGCTTATCCCCCCCCCCCCAAATTAAAGGTCTATGGCCAGCCTGCCCTGAATGACTCTACTGGCACCATTTTTTTCCAGCAGCATATTTTCTCACTTACTCTCTCTGTGTCACACTTTTGGTAATTCTCATAATATCTCAAACTTCTTCCTTATTGTACTTGTTGTGGTGATCTGTGATCAGCAATGACTAGTCACTGAAACCTCAGATAATGGCTAACAGTTTTTAGTAATAAAGTGTTTTGTTTGATTAAGGTATGCCACTGTTTTTTTAAACATAATTCTATTGCAGACTTGGTAGACTATAGTACAGTGGAAAACATAACTTTCACATGCACTGGGAAACAAATTTCTTTGCCTTGCTTTATTGCAGAGGTCTGAAACCAACCTTGCAATATTATGAGGTATGTCTGCAGTAGGTACTCCAAAAATAAACCAAATTACTGAGCAAATTAATATATTAATTTTTTTGTCTATGTGAAATGAAAAGGCATTTTTTAAGACTGAATTTTTGAAGAAGAGTTTTAGACTAGACTTATAGGAAAATTGAGCAGATAGAGCAGAGATTGCCAGATTATCAACCTTGTACTCCTTTATTACAATACCTTGCATTAATATGGGACATCCATTATAATTAATGAACCAGTATCTATACACTTGTTATTAACTAAAGTCCAGAGTTGACAGTAAGGTTTGCTATTGGTGCTGTACAGTTCTATGGAATTGACAGATGCATAATGTTACGTATCGAACATTACAACATGCAGAATAGTTTCCCTACTCCCCAAATCTCCTGTGTTTCACCTACTAACCCCTGCACATACCCTCTAAGTACATGACCACCACTGATCTTTTTACTGTTTTTGTAGTTTTGCATTTCCCAGAATGTCATATGGTTGGAGTCATACCATATGTCAACTTTAAAGATTGGCTTCCTTCATTTAGCATGTTCAATTTTGATACAAGTTTTTTTGATGGCTTGATAACTCATTTAAAAAAATACATATTTGAATAATATTCCTTGCATGGGTGTACCACAGTTTACCCACTCACCTTCGAAGGATATTTTGAATGCTCCTAGTTTTTGGAGAGTATGAATATATAAATATATGAATATGAATATGCAATAAACATAATGCTCCCAACTCCTTCTTCCCATCCCTTCCAGCATTGCTGCCATTCATTTTCCTTTTCTATACCCTACATTATCCATTAACCATGCACTTTGTCTGCTTTTTCCAATAGAGTCCTTAACATATTAACTATATTTATTTTAGATTCTCCATCTAATCATTTCAAAATCTGTGTCATACCTGGTTCATGTTCTGATACTTGCTTTGTCTCTTCAGACTGTATTTTTCTTGTTTTTTAGCATACCTTGTAATTTTTGGTTGAAAGTTGGGCATGATGTATGGGGTAATAGGCACTGAGGTTTAGGCTTTTAATGTGAGGTTTTCTGTTAATCTGGCCAAGAGTTGGGTTGTGCTCAGTGTTGGCCATAGCAGTAGGTGCCAGAAGCTTTAATTTCCTCTAGTTTCCTTGTTGAATGTTTCCCCCAGCCCCTATAGCCTTTGAGTTTTCTCTAAAACTCTTTCTTTTTTTTAATTAATTTATTTATTTTCAGCATAACAGTACTTATTGTTTTTGCACCACACCCAGTGCTCCATGCAATATGTGCCCTCCCTATTACCCTCCACCTGGTTCCCCAACCTCCCACCCCCCACCCCTTCAAAACCCTCAGGTTGTTTTTCAGAGTCCATAGTCTCTCATGGTTCATCTCCCCTTCCAATTTCCCTCAACTCCCTTCGCCTCTCCATCTCCCCATGTCCTCCATGTTCTTTGTTATGCTCCACAAATAAGTGAAACCATATGATACTTGACTCTCTCTGCTTGACTTATTTCGCTCAGCATAATCTCTTCCAGTCCCGTCCAACTTGCTACAAAAGTTGGGTATTCATCCTTTCTGGTGGAGGCAAAATACTCCATCGTGTATATGGAACACATCTTCCTTATCCATTCGTCCGTTGAAGGGCATTTTGGTTCTTTCCACAGTTTGGCGACCATGGCCATTGCTGCAATAAACACTGGTGTACAGATGGCTCTTCTTTTCACTACATCTGTATCTTTGGGGTAAATACCCAGCAGTGCAATTGCAGGGTCATAGGGAAGCTCTGTTTTTAATTTCTTGAGGAATCTCCACACTGTTCTCCAAAGTGGCTGCACCAACTTGCATTCCCACCAACAGTGTAAGAGGGTTCCCCTTTCTCCACAACCTCTCCAACACACGTTGTTTCCTGTCTTGTTAATTTTGGCCATTCTAACTGGTGTAAGGTGATATCTCAATGAGGTTTTAATTTGAATCCCCCTGATGGCTAGTGATGATGAGCATTTTTTCATGTGTCTGATAGCCTAAGAACTCTTTCTTATGTAGAATCAGTCTCTTGACTCTTTCTCAGTTCTAACCTGTTTTTATGTTGAAGCCCCATTGATGTGCTGATAAGGTATTGGGGAGGGTAAACATTATGTATTTATTTTTGTAGTTAAATCTCAGATTTTTAGTAGACCTTAATCCCTGGGAAATATGCCTTTAGTGCTTTTTGTCTCTCCCTATGTGGAACAAAAAGGCTAGCAGGAGCTGGAGTTGGCTGATTGCCCTTCTGTCAGGTCAGAGAGGCCTCTGGAAAAGTAGCTCCCATGGAGAACAGGCCTTTGTTAAAATTCTTTTGGGCATATTTCAAAATACTTACTAAAAACAATAGAAGAGTGGTCAGTTTAAGGACACACACAGGAAAGAGAAAAATAAGAGTATTGACTAGAGTGAAAAGAGCTGGTGATAGAAAAAGAACAAAATGAGGTTCAGTATAATATAATTGTTATTTTAGAAAAATGAGTACAATGAATTAAATAGAAATCAAAATTCAAGGGTAGGCTAGAAGAGATTTGTGCTGAAATGAAGAATAGTAACTAATCTGCTAGTGAAAACGCATTCTTCTCTTGGAAGACTGATACAGAACCATAAATGCCAAGCCATAATTGGTGATGTTACCAAGGCTCAAGGTGAGGAAAACATCTTATAAGCCTCCAGAGGAGAAAAGAAAATGACCTAAACAGTGGAAAATAATTGGGCTGGCTTCAGACTTTTCCACTGGAACCTTTAGAGCCAGAAGACAATGAAGCAATGTCTCAATGTCCTAAGAAAAATGTGACCTAAGAATATCCTACCAAACAATTTGTCCTCAGAGTAAAAAGTTCACAGACATTTTCAAACATGGAAGGCCTCAGGGAATTTGGCACATATGAAATGTTTGGGGGGAGAAAAGGAAAAAAAATCTGGAAACATTAGCTAAAAGAAATGTTATCTGTAGATACACAAAGATAATAGTATTTTGGGTGGTGAGCATTTGGGTAGTTATTTTCCTTTTTTCTCAAAACGTAATTAGTCCTTGAATTTTTATAATGATGAAAATGTATAATTTATACCAAAATGATTTTTTTAAATATGCAACATAAAAAAGACAAATAAAATGTAATAATTCAGTTCAAACTATAATTAAAAAGCATTAACCATGTCTATGAATATTTTTTTTTCTTCCAAGTTTTATTTAAATTCCATTTTATTTATTTTTTCAGCGTAACAGTATTCATTCTTTTTGCACAACACCCAGTGCTCCATGCAAAATGTGCCCTCCCCATTACCCACCACCTGTTCCCCCAACCTCCCACCCCTGACCCTTCAAAACCCTCAGGTTGTTTTTCAGAGTCCATAGTCTCTTATGGTTCGCCTCCCCTTCCAAATTTTTTTTGAATATTTTTATAATTATTATTGATTAAGCATGAGTAATGTGAAAATGATAAGGAAAACATAGTATTCCATAAACTATACATGAAGCAGAGATTTAATGGTACTATTTTAACATGTTGTTTGTCAATAACTTGTTGATACCGTTTGTTGATTCTTTGGGAAGACAGATAAAAATAATGAATTTAGGAAAACCCCCCATTTCATACAAAAAAGATTTCAGGAGGTCCCACACTAATGTTCAAAGACTTTCACCACTCATGATTCATTTGCTCTTCTTTTACTAGTCCCTCCAGGAAACCACTCCTTTCTCAGTTCATTGCAGGCTCAGGGGTAAAGCATTTGGCCAGAGATCTAAGTTGGTTCATTAATTTATTCAACAAATATGTATTGACCACTTTCTGTGTGTTTATGGACTAGAAATGCAGCCACAAACAAAACAGATATATCATGTTGTTGTGACCATCGCATTCCAGCAAAGAAAATAAAGAAGGTAACACTCTCTATGGGAATGTCAAACAGTCATAAGGGCTATAAAGAAGCTGGTTCTCTTCCACATGAGTGATCAGAAAAGCAGGAACTGAAGAGGTGACATTTGAGCAGAGGCTCGAATGAGGTGAGGACTCATTTGAACAGACACTAAATTCTCTCAATTCCATTTTTTAGAGTGAGTGATTAATTGGGGTTCTTGGGTGGCTCAGATGGTTGGGTGTCTCCTTTTGGCTCAGGACATGATCTCCAGATCCTGGGATCTAGCCCTGTGTCAGGCTCCTAGCTTGGCGGGGAGTCTGTTTCTCCCTCTCCCTCTGTCTCTCCCTCTGCTTCTGCTCTCTCTCTCTCCCTCTCTCAAATGAATAAATAACATCTTCTTTAAAAAGTGATTAATTAATAATTATTATTAATTTTGGACATGCAATTTAGGCTACTAGAACAGAGACCTCCCTCTTTTCCCCTGGATTTTAACCCAGACAGATGTAAGATACGGAACAGACATAGTCACCCACCGCCTTTTTTGGGCCCGCTTGAGAATGACGTCAGCAAACAGAAGAAGAGAGAAATTTGTACTTTACAGGTACTTGAGTCAGTGAATTCCCTGTTTCCTAAATGAGTTTTATTTGGGGTTTTCTATACTTCTTATTGGAAGGAGTCCTAACTGCTATGGAAACTCTCAGATTCTCATCAAAAGTCTGTACCTCATATTTTTGTATGCGACACAAGAAAATCTTAGCAGAAAGCAAATGCAAAACTTGCTCCATGAAGCCCATGGGCAGTGGCTTAGAGAGTTTCAAGAGACAGCTTGACAGTTAGCCAAACAGAAGGATGCAATTCAAAAAAAAAAAAAGAAAAGAAAGAAAGAAAGAAAAAAGAAAAAGAAATAAGAGGAAAGCTAAAAACCATTTATCATAAATGCAAGTAATCCTATATATTTTAGAATAACCCAAGCAAATTATAGTAGTTTATTTTTTTAAGATTTTATTTATTTATTTATTTATTTATTTATTTGAGAGAGAGATTGAGCACAAACACGAATGGAATGAGGGGCAGAGCAAAATGCAGACTCCCTGCTCAGCAGGGAGCCTCATGCCGGACTCTATCCCAGGGCCCTGGGATCATGATCTGAGCCGAAGGCAGACCCTTAACAGACACTTAATATGACCTGAGCCACTCAGGCACCCCCATAGTAGTTTATTAAGTAATTATTTATTGCTTTGAATTGCTATGCATTTGATTCATGCAGGCAATCATTAATTGATTCATTCATTCAAATAATACTCAGCATGAATTGTGGGGTCAAGGACTGTTTTAGACACTAAGGATATAATTGTGAATATGACTGGTAAATTTTATGCATCACGGTGCTTATATTAATCTGGGGGAAGATGTATCTATGTTAACCTGGGAGAAGATATATCTAAATATCTACCTATCTATCTATATTATATATATATAATATGTATATTATATATGTAACAGAAAAATATAATAACAAGTGTGGCAAGTGCTATGAAAAAAACCCCACAATTGTAGCATCTCATTAGAGTGTGATGGAAAGGAAGGTGGTCCACTCTGATGGGGAGGGGCTGAAGCAGGGAAGCTCCATTCAGGTGTTATTTATGCACAAACATGAACAGTTTAAGAAACTATCTAGCCATTCTAACATAAGGGGTGACAGTAAGTGCAACCCTTTGAGGAAGCCATAATCAGGCCTGATTCAAGAACAGAAAGGCCATTCATATGCCTGTAGAAAGTGACAGAGGGAATGGTGCTTGATCCAAGCTTGGAGAAGTAGGTAGGCTGTAGTTGATAGGGAATTTTGGGAGACATGGCATAAGAGTTTTAATTTTATTCAAAGAGAAATAGGAAGCTACTGAATGTTTCAATGAAAAAAAATGGAGTTCCACATATTTATGTTTTAGATGGCCTCTGGCAGGGGTTTGGAGAGCGAATGATAGAAGCACAAAAGAGGAAGCAGGGAGACTTGGTAACAGGCTTTTTTGATCGTCCAGATGAGAGAGGATGGTGGAACGAAATACACAGGAAGTAGAACCAACTTCTTCTGATAGCTTAGATGGGGAGAAAGTAGGGAAATGGAAGAAATCTACAATAACTTTAAGGCTCTGGACTGGAGCCAACGGAGAGGGACGTGGTATCATTTAATTAAACACAAAGAGCAAAAGAACAAAGTCTAAGGTGGGTCCAGAGCCCTTATCTCAGACACACCACAACGGCAGATGGCCGATCCAAATGCAGATGTCAAGTTCAAAGTGGTCAACAGCATGCAAGGATCTGCAGCTCAGAGAGAACGGTGAAGACCGGGGATGGGACGCCGGAGGATTTAAGCAGAAGGTGGCGGTTCCAGTGTTGTGGTGAAGAACTTGGACTTGGCTTCCGGACGGCTTCAGCTTTGATTTTGGTTCCACCTCTCACTGGTTGAAGTCACTTAACCTCCCCGGACCTCAGCAAGTGAGCATGATCAACAATGCCAGGTGCAGAGTGAACCTTGACCATGTCAGTTAGTATTGACGTTATTCGTGTTCTGTTGTGATTATAGCATGAAAATAGTGGAGGGCCCTCAAGGGAAAAGGATAAATCGAGACAAGATGAATCATTGAACTAAAACCAGAGGCGCTCCAAAAAATTAAAGGCCGGGTAGAGAAAGAGGTGGCTGATGAAGAGACCAGGCATAGCTAGTGGGGTGAGAGGAAAACCACAGTAAAACCAAAGTTGGCAGCTAGGACAGCAGTTAAGACAAAGCCAGAAAATTACCCGTACAGAGCCCAAACTGCAGGGGAATGGAGAGTGAGTAAGAACAGAGCAAGGGGAAACAGCCAATAAACATCATTTGTTTGGGAAATTTTTTTCTGTACAAGGGGTCATAAAAATAGGACAATGTATTTTATTCCATTATATCCAATGTAAGAGGAAAATGTATTTTATAAAACTGAGGCATAATTTCATATATAGAATGAATCAAGTCTGCAGATAAAGTTTTAGACTCTGCAGTGTTTTAAAATAATTTGACTCTGAACGTCTTTAGACTTACACGTGTTCTCAAAGACATTGCTGTAGCCACCATTTTGTTGGCATTTATATATTTTTTATTATGTTCAGTTAGCCAACATAGAGTACATCACCAGTTTTTGATGTAGTGCTCAATGATTCATTAGTTGCATATAACACCAATGCTCATCACAACACGTGCCCTCCTTAATACCCATCTCTTGGTTACCTTGTCCCCCCAGCCCTCTCTGTTCCATAGCTGCCATTTTTTACCTTCATTCGGTTCACTCATGTTAGAGGGAATTCCTGGCTGAGTTTTGGCCAGAGCATATGTGTCTGTATGTAGAAATGACTACCAAAAGGGAGATGCTGGGAGAAAGGAGATATTTAGAGAAACACAGATCTCTGTCACCGAAGGAGAAAACACAGAGGATGAGTATAAGTGCAGTCAACTAGAGGGCAAAAGTTTAATAGAGTATTTTTCTGATGACTTCTACCATCACTCTAATGACTTCCAGTGAATAGAAAAGGAACATAGGAGGTTTGAGAGGAGAAAAAATGTTATAAAATAGACCTGTTAGAATAGTAGATCTGTTGGCCAGGGTTGAAGATCAGTTTAAGGAATTTAAAGTGACACCAATCATTGTTGTGTGTGATTTTCACTGGTAAAATACAGCTGCTCAGAGGCAGGAGAGAAGACAGTTGGGAGTAGTAGTCAATTAAAGCTGAGGTTTTTCCAGGTAAGCCCAATGGAAGAGAAAGAAAGAAAAAAAAAAGAAGAAGAAAGCAGGGAGTCCTTGAAAAGGTATAAATATGATAATAGTGCTTCTATCTAAAGATATAGAGTGATATAAAAATAAGAGATGTGATGAATTGTGGAAAAGTGGTGGCGGCTATGGCAAGAGGGTCTTATTAGGCAAAAAGAAAATGATAATAGTGCCCTTTAGGTGATTATGGAGCTAGAAGGCATGAGAGTGATGGTGAGTGGCTGGGTAGGAACGTGGTAGCTTAACTGTACCTGTGAAACTAAAGGAGCCACCACGATAAATGGGTCATGTACACGGAGGCTGGCATCCCTGGAAATAATGACAGGGTCTGAATAGAGGGTATGAGTGAACCACGAGCTAAAGTTAGCAGCAAGAGGTTTGGCTGGGAGATCAAACAGTTGATGACAGGGAGAGGTGACAGGTGGTTAAGCCAAATGCCATGAGTTTCGGAATGGGCAAAAATTTTGAAAGAGTAAAGAGGACAAATCATTTGGAAGAGAAAGTGTAAAACAAGAAAAATTGCTCCATCCTTGAATTATGTGAGTGAACAAGGAAAAAAAAAATCAAACCCACTACAGCAGCAGCCATATTGTTTTAAGATCAAAGGAGCAAAGGGACATTTTCCAAAAAGAAACTAAGGGCACAGGAGAATTTGAAGATTGCAGATCAGCCTTGAAGGATTCTAGAGGAGGTGATTGGATCAGATTAGGGTAAACAGGCAGAAGAGCGCATATGGGTTTATGGTCCAAAACTCCAGGACCCCTACTGATGAGTACAAAGTCTGAAAGGCAACATGGGGATTCTTTATAGGAAGGCAGCTAATCATTTCAGGGGATGGTTTTATTCCTTATAATTGGTGGGGTGGGATATCTACACCCTCCTTGTCGTTCTTACCAATGTGGCCTTTTGGGGCTGAGGACAAGGACGGACTGTTGCATGTGATCATCAAAGGGCTCCTCTCTGTTCTCTACAGAACAAAGAGCATCACTGAGAGAAGACCATCCCATTTAAAATTAATTTCATTTAAGCAAGCAGGATGATGTTTAATTAATTTTGTTAAGAATTGTAGCCATAAGGATTTGTAAATCATTTGGGGGCTTAAATAGATAAAGCCAGAAAGCTTCTGTTACTAGGTAATGCAACTAGTCTTAATAACTGATCCCCTAAGGGTTTCTGATAACCAAGCTCAGGCTCTATTAAGAAAATTATCATGAAACTAAAAGATATTTACCAAGGATAAGAAAGGCTGGACCCGGTAATTAATCCTTCTCCCTACTATATAGAGATTAGGTCCTCATGAGATTGTTACAAATTTGAGCTCCCACAGTTCAACCTAGATTTTGAAAATATTGGAGAGAGTCCAGATAAGACCAAGAGAAATGACTTAAAAATTATCCATATTTTATAAGGAACAGTGAAAGGTTCATCTATTTGGAAAAAGAAAAGACTCAGGAACGATCATTTCTTTTTTTTTTTAAAGATTTTATTTATTTATTTTGACAGACAAATCACAAGTAGGCAGAGAGACAGGCAGAGAGTGAGAAGGGAGGAAGCAGGCTCCCTGCTGAGCAGAGAGCCCGATGCGGGGCTCGATCCCAGGACCCTGGGATCATGACCTGAGCTGAAGGCAGAGGCTTTAACCCACTGAGCCACTCAGGCGCCCCAGGAATGATCATTTCTGCTTTCAATTCTGTATTAGGACAAAGAATAGTTATTAAATTGTCATGAAACAACTGCATTAGTAGACAACGTTCTGAAGCCTAAGAACAGTGTCATGTAAACCAACAGGTCACTAAAGGAGAGTGTGAAAGCGTTATTTCCGCAAGTAGAATCTTACAGGTTCAGCCAGAGCCTTTGAGAAGAGAAGGGACTACATAGATGCCACCTTTGTCATCTGACAATGTGTGCAGAGTATTAGATTAAATCTTGGAGGAAGAAGAAGAAATATTAGGTATTTTCATGCCTATCCTATCCATCTCTATTTATCCTAAAGCATCTAAAAGACCCTAACACCTAGTGACAGGCAAACAGCCTCTCTAAAAAACTGAGAGATGCCACTGCATTTCTACCATCGCCAGCATCCCTCAGATGACCTCAGTAACATCTGGGAACTTGACCCAATGTGGATTTCTCTTTGTTTGTGTCACATGTGACACTGGGTAACTTAATGTTTGAGTGTCGCCCATCTGTGAATGGGGAACTTCGCTGATGGAGAATGTGTTGAGAGACATATATAAACTCCTCTAACACACAGTGGGGGGCATTGCTGTGACAGTGCCAGCGTGCGAACTCGGATTCCATCCTCTTTCCAGAAGTGCTTCTGAAAGTAGCGTCCATATCATGTGACACAACAAGGAGGCAGGGAGGGTGTCCCTACCCCCCCCCCCCATGGCTTCTCTGCTTTCGGAGCAGGCTTGATAGATTCTGGACTTCACCCAGAATCACTGCTTCCATTACAAATAAAACTGGTCCCAAGAAAAATAAGGCACGCTGAGCTCAAATCACGCAGAAGTGCAGAAGCAGGTGTGGGTGATGAGGCTAATGGCTGAGGGAGCCCTGAACCCATAAGCAAAGGAGTTTGGGGTGGGGAGGGAGGACGGCAGGAAAGGCAGAAAGAGGCATGAGCGTCCTCAAGACAGACTTTCTCCTCCATCAGTGTGCCCTGATGCACTTTCAAAATCTAATATGGCTATTCACTTCTGGTCAAGGAAAAAGGAATCCTGATGCACAGGTTAGAACCAGACTCCTGGATTTATGGAAAGCACACCAGAAGCCAGGATACATGACACAAGTTTCATCTTCCTCTAGAACTTTTGCAGTGTGAATGGAGACAAAGAATACCAGTTTAATACAAACATACTTTCTCTCCAAACCTGTAATAAAGCTGAGTTTCACAAACCATATCAGATACCAGGAGCCTCCGACAAATCTTGTATGCTGGGGGAAAGTGTTTTTATGTAATTTGATTTGTTTGGCTCTGATAGATAAAAGAGAGAAAAAAGGAGACTTTTTTTTTTTTTTCAAAATGCTCAGATCATATTTATACATTGTTTCAGGATTTTTTTTTAAATGGGCATGCAGAGCCTTTATTGTTTCATTGCTCTCAGAGCATTCCAAACAATCAAAATAATTTGGATTTTTTTTAACTTACCCAACATTAAACAGGTAAGTCTTTTGCAACATTTACTGGATTTCAGTTAACATTAATGAGAAGGGAAGAAAGCCATTTAAGACATGCAAGGAAAATTATTTCTTATTAGAACAATTCTAAAATACTCACCTATAGTATTACTGTATACATTAACTTTTTCTTAACTGGTGAACTTGCTAGAGATGAAATATAGTAAAAGCTCATTTTTTCCATTTAAAATGTTTAGGGGGACACATTGGCAATGATAACTCCTTTAACATAATTTCAAGAGCATGTACCCTGTGTCATTTGGATTCTACTGATTATTTTGAGGGACTCTAAAGTAATTTGGGGTTTCTAAAGACTGAGAAGCATTTCTCAAGGTTAGCTTTCCTGGACAGAAAATTGAGTGTTATAAATTCCACCTCCCACAGACCAGAATTCACAACCATTGGTCAAGGGCAAATACTACCAGCTCTGCGTCTCCAGTCACTCCGTGCCATTTCACCAAGGAGGAGCCAAAGGTAAGTTTTTACACTTGCTTTCTTCTTGGGTCAGAGACTTTTTTTCTACTATAATAATCTTTTTAAAAATAATTCAGCTTGCCTTAATATCTCATGGTGAACATTGATGCAATGGGTTGGGTTTAAGTTTGCTATTTTATATTTATGTTATTCTTGGAAAATCCAAAATTTTGAATTAGCTCAGGAATTAATAGCGGACAGTAAAATAGTTGATCTTAACAGTCAGGAGGGATGCCAATAAAATTACAGTAGTTCCCAATATATTCCTTAAAGCAAATGCCCTGACATAGATCGTGTTTCTTGCCAGGATAACCAGGCACTATTGATCGGTATTGATTGACATATTAGGCAAAAGAAGAAAAGGGGGAGATTTCAGGTGTTTAAATATATACTGATGAGCATATGGGAATTAGGCATTTGGAGTGTCTTTTTAAGGTCTATATTTTAAGGTTTTATATAAGCATAATTTGCAAAATCTCATGACATGGTGTGAAGTGCACAACAAATTCAGTCCAAGAAAGACACTACGTTAAATACTAGTATAGTTACTTGAAGGAAGAAACATCCTTTTAAAACTGAACATAGAGAGGTGTTCTTCGTAGTTCCAGGCTTTGCACAGACGTTCTTACTGCTGATAGCTCTAGGGGATATGCACCATGCAAGTAAACTCGAAGAATGTAGACACTTCTAATCAAATACAGAGTATGAAGTGAGAAAAATAATCAGCCGGTGCCTAATTGCTCTGAACAATGACAGTGGCCAGAAATGGGAAGGAAAATATTCTTTCGAGGTTAGTACTAGTCCCTCTGAATGCTTCCCACTTGAAAAGGGAAGAATGGTTCCTGGAAGATTTGTAAATCACACCATTTGATTCAACAGGACTTTGTTGGTGACTGTCCAGCAGTTCCAAATCCCCAGTCCTGCAAAGAGCCTTGCAAAGGCAGGTAAAATAGAGGCTTCATTTATTCAGTGTGAATAAAAAAATGATTCGAAGAAAGCATAGGAGGGAATAAAAAGGAGCTCCTTGTCCTGCTTCTCATTCTCAGAGGGATTTCATATCCCTCTGCCTAAACCTGCTTCATAAAGACTTTCTTTCAAGTAACTGAAGGTCGGTTTGTCTGTCAGTGCTTTCAAGTTTAAAAGTAATATTTATCATGAGTTCCCTTTTACGTGTGTGCATAGGTACAAACAGCAGAGGTTCTGTTCTTGAAGTAGACTTAAGAAGTGTATCCAAAATACAAAACCTTTAAAATTAGACATACTTGATAAAAAGTTTTACAAAGGCTTTGCTTCCTCAATAAATGACCACCAGTAACATTTTTGATAGACCCAACTTAGATATTTAAAATTAGAGTTTTTTTTCTAAAGTAAAATGTATTCAAAGGAGTATATACAGAACAAAAATATTAAAATTATAAATGTTAAACATCTATTATACATATATATGTATAACATATCCTACATATGTTATAAATATAATTAAAATAATAAGATTTTGATGGAATCCTCCCCCAAAGCAGGATGTGATCATGGAAAATACGAATCATTCTTAACAAAGAATTAGAAAACAAAAGACTTTTAAGTCTTATGTGTGTGGAAATCTTCCTCTAGGGAAATCTTGCCAAATGATAACTTTTAGACATGGATTCTTATTGATTCTGAGTTTAAAGCTTAGATGGCTATTAAGAATTGAAAGAAAACACTAAGGACTAAAGGAAAAATAGTTTTCTTCTCTGCTCCATTTAGTTAAGAATAACTTTTGAAAAGTATTGCATGAAATGTTAATGTGTACATATATTAAATTATGTATGTATACATTAATGATACCCAGAGGCAACAAGGAAGTAAAAGGGGGAGGAACATTTTCATTATTTTGTCTGGAAAAATCCATAAGCTTGAGTGTGCAAGAAACAGTTATGAGTCCTAGTTAGATCACTAGCCAACCCTGTTTTGGTTTCCTCTTCTGTAAAATGGAGTAACAGTTATCGTCCTCCTCCTCTTCCTTATCCTCCTCCTCCTCCTTCCTACTCCCAGAGTTGATGAAAGAAACTTAATGCTTAGTTAAAGGTAAAACTCTGATGCAAAAGCTTTTCTGAATGAGTGCACGGCAATATTTCCACATCCCATTTTCTCCGCGTTTCCCTATGAAGTAAACTCAATTTCACTGTAATTACACTATCTACTGTAAAAACGTGGATGGGTTTGTGATTAATTTGAACATCAGTATCAATAATCTTCAGAATCCATACAATTTCCTGTGTTATGTTTACAAATGATCCATGTCAGGAGAGCTACCGGCTTGAGTCCCACGGCATTGACTTTGATTTATCATTCCTATTTAGTGAAAAGTATTCATAAGTTATCATCAATTAAATATTTATGCCTTTTGGTCTTTTTTGATTAGGAAAGCTTGAAAAATGAAAATGTTGGCAAGACTCGTTCTGGGACTTGTCATCTTCGACGCTGCTGGGACCGCTCCAACTCTGGAACCCATCAACTATGACTCAGACACATATGACAATGCCTTGGAGGACCTGGATAATTTATACAACTATGAAAACATACCTATTGGTCAAGCTGAGGTAACGGATTCCTCTCACTCTTGAGACTTCTAGAAGCATGAGTATGGGGAATTACTGAGATGCGTACCTTTTCAAAGAGATTCTTGGTTATGTATCAATAGATATGTTCTATCTTAATAATTTCATATGAACCTTTCTTTTGAAATGTGTTCAATCTGCTGGAGGTTAACATGGGGTCACACTTTTGCTTTCTCACAGTTCACTTCATTTCCTTTATATCTTCTCACAAAATTAAAGCAACAATGATGAAAAAGAGTTTCTATCATGTTAGACCAAGAGAAAATAGAAGGAAAAAGGAGTTGGTAAGGAAGAGTGAAAATAATACACATGCAATGATGAGGAAGCTGGGAAAGTTTGGGGTAGGGGAAAAAGATGTGAGATTAAAATAAGTTGGAAGAAAATTAAAAGAATGCAAATAACGGACAATGATTTGGAACTCCACTGTATTCCAAGAATGACTGTGCTTTCCGAAATGACTGATTATCTCTTAGCAGTAATGTAGGCATTGGCAAGGTTACAGCTCTTTACATAAATCTGATATGACATGTTTCTAATTAAATGTTAGACTTTTTACATAACTAAAGGATACAGACTAATTTTTCTGAATCAGAAACAAACGGACCTTGAAATGTTGGAGTGTAATTAATGTACAACATTGACAAAAACTAATTAAGAAGAAATCAACCAAAAGGGAAATTACATCACCTATACAGGATCATAACATATTTTGGCCAGTCACTCAAGTGTAAATATTCTTAATTACTTTTGATAACTAGGAAAATAAAATACTTAGACAAAAGCATGTATTTAATGGTACTGAGCTATATCTTTCTTAAGAGGATAAATACTCTCATTATTGTTTATGTTGCCTGATGAAATTCAAGAATCAAATTTGCACAATACAATAGTTTCACATCTTCTCCACAACTCCCTTTTCCTTTCCATCTCCCTCTCTTTTAGCTTCAATCTCCCCCACTCCCCATCCCCCTCCCTCTCTTTCTCCCTCTTTCTCTTTCCCTCGTTTTAGTAAAGTTTAAGGGTTATCAGAAGAACATTTTTCTTCTGCAAAGTTGTGACTTTATTTTCCAAGTCCATATTCACTGTTTGATTCAGTTTGCTAGATGCCTTCAGTTATGTTAAGAGCATTTTCTGTGGAGTTTATGGTCATTAACACCAGTCTTGCATTATGTGGTCTCTGCATCTCCAATCTAATCATCAGTGGAGAGTATAAGGGGAAACTTTTTCAGTGTTTAACTCATCTGCCATAAATATTAAAAAAAAAAAAAAGAAAGACTGCATATGTATGTGCCATTATCTACCGAACTAAATATTGTAGTTTAAATTTACTTGTCATGCCTCCAAAGGATATTTTTTGGGATCAAGAGCTTTGGTGAGTACCAAAAGTAAATCCTCTGGTTTTAGCAGGCCTGGGGAGAAGACTCTAGGGATGGCTCAAGGCTGTCCTAGACAATATCTTGAAGGAGATGAGCTTTATCTGCAGATTTCTTTAAAGCCATTCCTTGCTGTCAGAACCCCTTTTTACTGCATATTCCCAAGAGATTCTGAAGTTCCTTCTGACATCAAGAAATTTAAGCTAAAAAATTTAATCTACATAAAGATGATTTAGTATACAACCCTTCCTCGGTATTTGCTTATTCTGAAAGAGCAACCCTTTTTGTAAGGTACCAAATATGTGGCATTGTATCCCCTTACCTCATTCAAACATCCTTAATTTTCATACTGGCCTAGGCAAACTCAGCATCCTTAACAACTGAGGACTCCAGAGAGCTACTAAATAATCTCTTGTTGCTGATTGAAATAGGTAAGTCATCCCTGATTTAATAATCTGTTGTGAGGAGTCATCATCAGAAAACCAGTTTATAGACACACAGTATACATGTATACTTATTATACATGTATATTATATATATATAGAACATACATATGTTCTATAATGAAACATAATACATCTGAAAGCAAACTATGCATATTTTTTCATTTTACCCAGTTGATCCAGTACCAAAAGTCAATCAGCCACCCCACTCACCCACCACCTATGAAACAATAAAAAAAAAAAACAGAAACAAACAAAAACAAGATAATACATAAAATGAGATGAAGAACAAAATTCAGAACGTCAGCTCAGATCTTAACAAATCATTCATGTAAACTGCTTTACAAAAAAAGAATATGCAATTCTTTGTAGAAAGATGTGAAATAAAGCCAATAGGTCTAGTCAGGTGAGTGGATTCTAGAATACAGTTACTCATGATAGGAGTTTCTTCAATTTAGTCTTGGACATTCAGATTCTGGCAACTCCTCGTAACCTTATTTGTCTCATCTTTATAAATTAAGAGCAATTAGCAATTGTTCTATATGTTCTTGATCCTATGTGATATTCTTTGTATGAACGCTGGTAACACAACCATCTAGGGGTCAGTTGATGAAAAACTTCATGGTAAACAAAGCACATGGAGAGTGGTGGGATCAGGTTCTTTAGTTTTTGTCCTTAATGCCAAAAGTACGGTTCTGCCTATCTTAGCCTAGAATTTATTTATCGTCTATAGAAAAGCTAACCTTCTATTTTAAAATTGCAAATTTATAGAATAACTGAACATTGCTTCTGGAATATATGCCAGTGTCTTTCTTCCACATTGTAAGACTTGGCATCATAAGCCAATATAGTAGACCCTCTAGAATTTGAATGAGTAATTCAGATTCTGTGTGCGTGTGTGACTATGAGGTAAGTAGAATACTACGATCTCCCCTAAATGAGCCATCTACTGATCTGTCCACAGCCTCTATAATTCTTAACATCATTGCTATATTGGGATACCACTTCTATAATTAGGTTATTTTATATGGCACAACTGAAATTTTAAAAGGGAAATTATCTTGGTTGTCTTGACCTACACTTGTGCTCCCTTTAAAACAGTATCTTGAGGTCCGGGACAAATTATGAAGCATGAGAGAAACTCAAGGCAAGGGAAACTATCTGTTGCTGGGTTTGAGGGATTTGGAGGGGAGGTTGGGTGAGCCTGGTGGTGGGTATTATGGAGGGCACATATTGCATAGAGCACTGGGTGTGGTGCATAAACAATGAATTCTAGGAAACTGAAAAGAAATTTAAAAAATAAATAAAAATAAAAATAAATTAAAAATAAAAATAAAAATGGATGGGTCCACATAGCAAGGAATGCAGGAAGTCTCTAAATTTTGAGAGAAGCTGACAGCCAGTGAGTATATGGAAACCACAGCACTGTAGATACTGGGAACTCAAAGCTCCACAGGAGATCACAGCTCTGGCCGTTAACCTTGATTTTGGCCTTGTGAGACTCTGAGCAGAGAAATCAGTCAGGCCATCCCTGGACCCACAGATACTGTCAATTAAAAATGAGTCTAGTTTTAAGCTGCTAAATGTGTGACAATTTGTCATGCCATTATAGAAAACTAGGGCGCCTAGGTGGCTCAGTGGGTTAAGCCTCTGCCTTTGGCTCAGGTCATGATCCCAGGGTCCTGGGATGGAGCCCTGCATCAAGCTCTCTGCTCAGCAGGGAGCCTGATTCCCTTCCTCTCTCTTTGCCTGCCTTTCTGCCTACTTGTGATCTCTGTCTGTCAAATAAATAAATAAAATCTTTTTTTAAAAAAAGGAAAACTAATACAATATGCAATAATGTAATTTTTTTCTGAAAAACAAATTTGACTTATACTGCTGCAAAGTTTGCATTTATGAATCCAATGATTTAGCTAGCAGTGAGCCCAGTCATCCTCCCCCGGAGTCAGTATCTCAATAGAGCTTTGTTGATTTCTACTGGTGATAGAATATTCATATCCTCCCTGGTGACAGGAAAGCATCGTGGAAGAATTTCTGATTTTGAAGATCTTATGCAGTAACAGTACTCCAGACTGCTGACTTAGGTGATTTCTGATCATTTAGAATACCCAGGATCAGCTGGATTCTATGTTAGGAGCAGATTGTAGCCCCGGCAAATCCATCACGACGCTTTATGCTCCCCAGCAGAAAATGGATACATTTGCTAGTACAACATAACATTTTTGCAGTTTTTTACTTAGCTTTTATTTTACTTTAATGGTATTTCTAAGAACTGGATATAAGCCTTAAGACCAAAATAGGAACTTTTTACTTTCTGATGAATATTAGTTAAGCTTGGTTGAGCACTTACTACATGCTGAGTACTATTCTAAGTCTATCACGTGCATTATCTCATTTTTGTAAAAAAAACTTGGAAGTGGCTATTGTTATTTTCATTGAACAGGTGAGAATATTGAGAAAAAGAGCAGGTAAGTAACTTGCCTAAGATTATAGTTATTAATGACATATAATTGCATTATCTTCTCATATCAAAAAATAATTCCTAGCAGGTTAATAAAAATTACATTATCCTTCCTGTTTTCTACCATTTTCCAAATTGTCCTTTTAACCTGATATTTGTTTTAGTTGAACTGAATGCTTGTGCTCCCACATTGCTAAAAGAGAGAGAAAGCATTGTTCTATGAGTGAAAAATGTAAACTAGAAGTCCCCTGTATAGATAGTTTACTTATGTAATTACCGTAAGAGAGAATGGCTTACGCCTAACTATTTCAAAGAATAATTGTAGATACGCATCCTCCAAATGTTATATCTATGTTATGGGCTGGCCAACTATCTATCTATCTACCCTATCTAATCTCTATATAGGTGTGGATATAAAAGTATTTGGTGGCTTGGAATTCAGGGAAACATTTAACTATTTGCCTTATAGATTTCATCTGAACACAGTTCAAAATTTGGTATTCTCTTATCAACTTAAATTGAAACTGTGTTTTTGACTAAGGCAGCAATTTGGTGCTTCCATTTTCATCATAGAGTTTTGCAGTTACTGATTTTTTTCATTTCTCTTAGGCCTAAGATAAACACTGGCCCTGCCCATGAGTTGTTTCTTTTGCCTAGAAAAGTACTCAGTAGCTGTATTAATATTTATGGAGGATAGGAACTACCATTCCTGCAGTAAGTTCTCCTTAGCTCCATCTAATCAGATGATCCTATCTTTTTTTTAAAAGATATTTATTTATTTATTTGACAGACAGAGCTCACAAGCAGGCAGAGACAGGGGGAGAGAGAGAGAGAGAGAAGCAGGCTCCCTGCTGAGCAGAGAGCCCGATGTGGGGCTCAAACCCAGAACCCTAAGATCATGACCTGAGCTGAAAGCAGAGGCTTAATCCACTGAGTCAACCAGGTGTCCCCAGACTGATCCTGTCTTCTACTACCTTACTTTAGCTTTATATAATTACTTTTACTTAATCTTCAATAGACGCCAGGAATGTTATAATACAGAGCCCTGTGGAGACTTAATTCTATTTAATGTGGGACAGTACAAAGGGCATTTACAATGATGGCATACAATGCTCTTCAGGAGGATGTGGAGTAGAAATTTCTCTCAGGCCTCAGTGTCCAAGTGGATTGCAAATTCTAAGGAAGTTGCTTATTCTGGGGGCTCTACATCTTATAACTAACTGTGCTTGCCATTTTGCTCAGAAATCTGGGAAAACTTTTTGCTTTAATCTTCCCTCATTTTATTTATTTATTTATTTAGATTTATTTATTTGACAGAGAGAGAAAGAATGAGTGGGGGAAGGGGGGAGGGAGAGAATCTTCAAGCAGACTCCCCACTAAGCCAGGAGCCCAAGCAGGGCTCTATCTCAGGACCCATGAGATCATGACCTGAGCCGAAACTGAGAGTTGGTTGCTTATCTGACTGAGCCACCCAGGCACCACTCCTTATTTTATATTACTTTCCCCACTTTTACTTTCTTTTTTTTTTTAAACGCTTGTTTATTCTCCATTGATTTGAGACTTCTTTTTTTTTAACCTTTTTTTCTTTTTTTAAATATTTGACAGAGAGAGAGAGATCACAAGTAGACAGAGAGGCAGGCAGAGCGAGAGCGAGAGGGAAGCAGGCTCGCTGCTGAGCAGAGAGCCCAATGCGGGACTCGATCCCAGGACCCTGAGATCATGACCCGAGCCGAAGGCAGCGGCTTAACCCACTGAGCCACCCAGGCGCCCCCCACTTTTACTTTCTTTTTTTTTTTTTTCTCTTATTATTCTCCATTTTATTTATTTTTTCAGCGTAACAGTATTCATTCTTTTTGCACAACACCCAGTGCTCCATGCAAAACGTGCCCTCCCCATTACCCACCACCTGTTCCCCCAACCTCCCACCCCTGACCCTTCAAAACCCTCAGGTTGTTTTTCAGAGTCCATAGTCTCTTATGGTTCGCCTCCCCTCCCCAATGTCCATAGCCCGCTCCCCCTCTCCCAATCCCACCTCCCCCCAGCAACCCCCAGTTTGTTTTGTGAGATTAAGAGTCATTTATGGTTTGTCTCCCTCCCAATCCCATCTTGTTTCATTTATTCTTCCCCACTTTTACTTTCTAATCATCCTAATGCCCCCTTATAGATTGAAGCATTACCACAATGCTTTTAGAACTGCCTCATACTTTCATAAATAAATAACAATAACAAGTAATAAAGGAATATCAGTAATAATTGACCAATAGGAAGTTTTTTGAATAAGAGGTGGTTTCCTTGCTCTTACTCTCCATCGATCTTAAAATTAGCCCTTTTTTTTTTTTGCTCTTTCGTTAAGAGAACAAGTAACTAAGTTGTTTTAAATCATCTTTATGAGGAAAACCTCTATTGAAACAAATTCATTAATCTTCAAAAATAGCTTTCAGAGATGAAGAACGGGTAAGATTCACCAAAGGAATGAAAATTAAATTTAGTGACGTTGTAGAAATGGACAAAAACTCAATGAAGGGAGTTCATCCAGTAACAGTTGAACAATGGTTTCTTTTCAGTTTCCATCATGGTAATATGGTGCCACGTAAATAGTTTTAGCATAAATGTTGATGTCCCGTAACACTAGAAAACGCTTAAGGAGAATTGAATTAATTTTGGGCCACTTACAGAATGAATGTCCTCTGTACATAATGATATATAAAAAGTATTTTTAATTAGGTTATCTAAATATGATAAACTGTCATAGCGCTTTGGTCATGCTGACATGTAGCTAATTTAAAAAACCATCTCTATATTTTCTAAACAAAAAGTAATCAGATTAGTAATAGTTCTACTATATATTTCTTCTGGTGATGAAGGCATGGGATACTTTTATCCTTATATTTGAAGTGATGTCTTGCTTTGACCAGTTTATACATTTCAAAGTTTCAAACTTACAGTTTGATATAAAACACTTGTTTATTGGAAGAAGTAACTTAAACTCAACCCGAGTTAAATGTGCTTTTCAGAACTTGGCAACAAATAAAAGCTAATCTTCCTCTTCACTCTCCCTCTTCACCAAAGACACTCTGGAGGAAGGGAGGGAAGAATTTTACTATGAGCTTTTAATATGGTTGTCTGATTGACTTGCCATATGCTTCTTTTAAAAACAGTGTTAAACTGTTTGAATGTTATTTTAAAACTATTGGAAATTTCTGAAAAATGTAGCAACAAACATATACACTCATATAGGCTCATCAGGAAACAAAAGAACATTGATGGTCTTTATCAGTGACTTGTTTGTATTATACCTTATTTATGAGAACACAAGCATAAGTTAATTCTCATAACTTCCCCTTGAAATGATAAATTATCCTATTATTATTATTATTATTATTATTATTATTAAGATCAACTAAGGATCAGAATTTTGCCCAAGGTTATTCAGCTAGTAAGTTTCAGAGTAAAATTTAAACCAGATTGTTTTAATGCCAAACCAGAGAGACTTTGGCATTAAAATATTCCATTATTTTCTTTCTCTTTAATCTTCACTTCTTTTAGCTGTGCCCAATATTGAGCTTTCTTTCCTCTGAAAGTAAGTAACTTGATTGTTAGGAATCAGAAATGCAAGAATTTTCAAGTGATGATAATTAACACAATATCTAAGCATCTGTCTTAGCTGTCAAAGTATTTAAGGGAGCGAGAGGTAAGACAATCCTTCCGAACTGAAAGCTACTTTGTGAGAAATGTGGGGATTGAACAATCTTTGCCAAACACATTTCTTCCTCACTCATTTTCAAGATAAAATAGAAAATAAGAAACAGCTTTCATTGCCAGTCTTCATGGTCACATTCTTTGAGATAATTATATGGATTGCTTAAATCAATTTGAGCACTAGGCTCATGTTTAGAGCAAAATTCCATTGCACTTAAGAGATCCACATCCCAGTCTATGAAACCCTTAAGAATACATCTTTAGTAACCAGGCTGAATATTTCTCAGAGCCTTTTAACACCTTCGGAAGCCAAATGTTGACATAATGGTAAGAACAAGGAATAGCTTCAAGATTTATTATCAACTGTGTGGGACAATTTTGGAAAAAGAAAAATTTTAAATTCCATTCTGTTTAACAAACACCTTAGTCTATGTTACAGTGAAAATCCAAATAACATTCTGGATTTCTATTTTTTTTTTAAGGAGACACAGACCTGTAATTTAAATATTATCTGCTGAAGGCCTGGGCTTCCTGGTTAGGAAGTGACTGACACAGTGAGCATCCAGTCCAAGTGAATATATCGGTGAGGACCTGTTTCCCACCCTGACTTTGCCGGGGCATTTAAACTACAAAACCACCCACTACAAAGCATAATGAAAGAAACCACCGACTTTGGGTGTTTCTCATGTATACACCTGTTTCACCCTTAAGAAGTAGTTTGTCACAGTGTTGAGTGACTGGGTTCTGCAGTCAGACTCCCTGCGTGTGAGTCCCAGGCCTGAACACCAACTGTACAGCCTTGGAAAATCGTACCACCCTTCTGAGCTTCAGCCTCCTGTTTATAAGCTACCTTATGAGCATGAAGTCAGATAACACTTGTTAACTGCTTACCTTAGAGCTTGGCCCATGCTAAGTGTTTCATAAAAGTGAGTAGCTTTATCATCAAATGACTCCTTCAGTCAATAGCAAAAAAGCTGACCCACCATGCAGTGGTCAGGGAAACCTTCATGAAAGGGACGGGATTTCATCTGTAACTAAGGCTCACTGCACCAGGCATGAGTTCACTTCAGATCTGCCTCCCAATCTTTTGCTGAGAGCCAAGAATTGGGCCAAGTAGATCACACCAGCTCTTCTCTTCTTCAGTACCTCCCAGTCTACTCATCTTATAAATATGTGTCTTCAACACAATAGAGGAAGTGAAAACAGATATCATATACATATATGTATATATATACACACATACACACACACACATATACCTACACACACACACACATACATACACACAGATCTATAGTTATCTAGTGAGACATAAGGCATCTATGAATTCTGTCACAAAATATATATGCTGAGAAATTATATGTGCAAATCTGTCCTCAGTTTCAGACCTGACAGCAAATCTGAGACATGTTACTTTACTTGTGTGTTTATCTACCACACCAGCAGTATTTAAGGCTGCTTACACGAACAAAAGTTACAATGTGTACAGCAATAGATATATAGATATATATACAGTAATTATAAATGTAGATATAGATAAAATATAATCTGTACACATCAGCATCACCTCATAAAATAATTTCTAAAACTATATAATGCAGTGTATATTGTTATGTTCTCCACAATATAGCATCCTGTATTATATATTGTTAATTATGTATTATTTTACATTATGGCATAAAAATATAAATAAAGAAGGTGAAGCAAATAAAGAAAACAAGAGTTGTAAACAACATAATATGAAACTAGGAGGCAGGTACGTGTATATGCATACTATTTTGTCTTATAATACATATAGATACGTATAATACTGAATTTTTTCTGGGCAGTAGGTGTTAGATTTCAAGGGATCCCATAAAGACTCCTCCTAATGCACTGCCTAAACTTCAGACCCAGTTGAGTAACAGAAATGAGACACAGACAAATAGAGTTCAAAATATCTCCTTTACTACTGATAAAGGCTAGGTTGAAATTTATAATTTAGGTATGAAGCAATTATGAGCATCCTAATATGAAATTCCAGAAGTAAATATGCCATCAGTCTGAGGCAACGGAGGTTAACCACAGTTCTCAGATGACTGTCTGATCCAGTAAGTCTTAGTGTATAGAGGGATAAAATCATATTTCTTGAGAGGCAGGAAATTCCCCCCCAAAAAAGAGGTTGAACCACTCAAGCCTTCTCCCACCCACCAATTAGTCCAGTCTTTCTACCTCAGGAAGAGTGAGTAAAGGGGTCAACAGAGAATGCACCCCCCCAAGATGGTGGCTTTTAACCCATTAAGCTTAACTATTAAGTTCAGTATAGCTCTTCCCTTCAACAGAAAACATCCCGGTTTTAGGACAATCATGCTCCCACCTTTATGAGACATAACCCTATGCCAACCAGCACTCTGAGGCGTCCTCTGACAGAATGTAGATTTTGATCTTAGAAGCTCTAAATGGATCTGAGGGAGTCAATAAATTTATCTCAAAGGCCTTCCCATATCTGAGATTGACATTTTACCCTCAGTTCTCTGTTCTACCTCAAATTATATCAAGCCACATTAATAATAGAGCTTAGGAAAGACTCTGAAAGGAAAATAAATGCTAAGTAAATATACTCCAAAAAAAAAAAATTCCAGAAACATAAAGATAAAACAAATACGTATATATTTCCCCTACTTCTATGAGGTTTTTGAGGAAAAATAAAAGACTACAGATTAATCTCTCCTGGACGTTAAAGTCTGGACTTGTTTAAATCCAAAGAGATTACAGTACAAAATCAGAACTGCTTGACTTTGATTTAAAAACCCAAAGAATGGATATAGTCCCAAACCTCCTTTTCCTAATTCTTCTTGCTTTCTCTTCATCTTGCCTGGGTAAAGCTGGACTCTCAGTTATGACAACATGAATGGATTCTTCCAGACACACGTGTAGTTCCCTTCAGAGGCACAACATTTGCTATTAGTTCATTACCAAGTTTCCCAGGATCTTAATATTAAAAGGACTGGAGCATCAAGTACACACACAGTATTATCACAAAACTGACCCTAATTTAAAGAACAAGTTAATCCTGAGTCTCCAAAATAAATTATTCTGAGGAAAAGTATATTCCCCAAAAACAGTATAGAATGCGGGCACTCAAGAAGAGACTTGGAGGTACCTAAAAAAATTAGGAGATGGAAAAAAAAAAATCTTGGTTTGGCCTCATCCAGATGTTGGTCAGCTAATGCCTATTGTCCCTAGTTTGCAGATTTTGAGCTCAAACACGTGGAGAAATCTTCCGTTATACATTTATGGCACTGTTGTACTGTTTCTTAGAGTAGCTGTTCTCAAAATGTAGTTCCTGAACCGACAATATCAGCATCACCTGGGAGCTGGTCAGGAATGCAAATTCTCAGGTCCCACCCAGACCTAATGAATCAGAAACTCTAGGGGCCAGTGATCAGGGATTTAACTCCTCCTAGTCGTTCTGATGGACCTGTGGTTTGAGCAGCACTGAACCAGGAGACATCCCCTAGTATAAGGACTCTTTTCTCAGAGTAGCATCTGAGATAGCCCTGTTTTCCAGAATGCTTTTAAAACATAGGATGGCGGCCAGCCTGGTCACCAGGTCAATCAGAAGTTTTCTCCTCTTTTTGCATACTCACCTCAAAGCCTTTGAATGCCCGTTTTCCTGGAAACCCTGGGTTTCTGGCACCTGATGCTCCCTGTGTATTCTCTGAGGTGACAGACGATCTTGTAAGCAAGAATTTTCAGCCCATGGGGTTCTTCAGCCTGAAAGCTATGCCAGTGGCTTCTCCTTGGTTTCCTGCTCTGGAATCCAAGAAACCTACCTCCCAGGGAGTTTTCCCTTCTTCCCCATTTTTTTTTTTTCAGCAAGAGCATCAACTTCAGCAGATTCTTAAACCGAAGCTGTCATGAATATTTGTGAAGCCTCTGGCCCCTGGGAGCCTAGTGTAAAACAATCCTACCACATTCTCATCAAGACTTTACTAACCTTTCAAAGTTCCAGGGCTTAATTAGCATTTCTGTCTTCAACATCCTATTCAGGGGAGTACATGTCCTCTCTAGTGTGGTGGTTCTCAGCTTTGCCCACATATTTGAATCATCTCTAGAGATTTTAGAAATCCTAATGCCTTGGCCACATCTCAAACTGTTGAAATCAGAATCTCTCGGGATGAGCCCAGATCAGGTGTTTGACTTCCCTCAGCTCTTCTTTTAGTGTCAGTTGCTATTTTTTTTCTGAATTATTTTAATCTGCATTTAATTTAGTCAACATACTTAGTGCCCAAGACTCTGTGCTAGATGTATGCCTTCTCATTTCTTTATGGTGCAGACTTTTGTTTTTCTAACATAGTCCTGTAGATTTTGTCTTGTGGCATCTAACATAGGAATAGATTTTTTAAAAAAAAGGGACATCTGGGTGGCTCGGTTGGTTAAGTGGCTGACTCGTGATTTCTGCTCAGTCACAACATCACTGGTGATGAGATCAAGCCTGAGCTGTCTCCTCGTTCAGCAGGGAGTCTGCTTGAGTTTCTCCCTCTCTGCCACTTTCCCTGCTCACACTCACTCTCTCTCAGATAAATAAATCAATCTTTTAAAAAATTAGTAAACTAAATGCACCTGGGTGGCTCAGTCTGTTAAGCATCCAACTCTTAATTTCAGCTCCAGTCATGATCTCAGGGTCCTGGGACTGAACCTCTGCACTCACACAGAATCTGCTTGGAATTCTCACTCTCCCTCTCTCTCTCTGGCCCCTCCCCACTCTCTAAAATAAATAAATAAAACAAAATCTTTTTTAAAAATTAAAGGCTAGTAAATTATAAATCTTCCAGAAGTAACATTGTTCAAAAAATTTTTGGAACTCTTCGTAGTTTTGAGTTGGGTAATCCTACCCTGGACATGTTCTCCCATCACACTAATAATACCTAACTCAAGATTGAAATTGACCTGTTATTTTCCTGCCTAACTCTCCTTTAATAAGCCTTTCACCAGATCTTCCCCAGTTCCACAAATTCACCATTTTAATACTCCCAAGACAAGTTCTGGTTAATCTCGTCTTGAGTCTGCCAGGAATAGACAGACTTACCCTGTGTTTGTTAACGTCCACACACACACAGGCATAGAAATAGTGCAAGGGTTATTGCTTGGTAATGTCACCCATCAGGTTGTACAATCACTGGCTTTTGACATCAATGCAGCCAATATGAGATGCAGCTAGATGAGCACTAAATGATAATCACCGTGACATCACGCCAGTCTCTCTACTCACATTCAATGTGGGCTTTAATGAAGTATAGGGTATGGTTGAAAATATGTATTATGACTCCATTTCTTAACATATATGAGAAGGACAAAGAAAATATATATAAAAAATACCGAGGCTGGATCAAATTTTCTCATGAGTGTGTTCTCTTTGGAGTTACAATATCAAAACTCTGATTAAAGACATAAATATGAAAAAAATCAAATCCAGCACAATTAAGATAAAAATCCTTCCACTAAAACTATATTGAATCTCTAACGTATATAAAAACATAAAGGAAGTTGAAGGGAATTGGTACATTTTGGTATTGAGAGAAAAAAAGTAGATCACAAAATCAAATGTTTCAAGGCCAATTAACTACCATTCAGCAGCCTTCTATTGGCAAGATGATTCAGCCTTAGTAAGAGCAAAAACTTATGGTCGTCAACAAGTTTAAAGATTCTGATCCCTTGGGGGGCGCCTCGGTGGCTCAGTGGGTTAAAGCCTCTGCTTTTCGCTCAGGTCATGATCCCAGGGTCCTGGGATCGAGCCCCGCATTGGGCTCTCTGCTTGGCAGGGAGCCTGCTTCCTCCTCTCTCTCTCTCTCTGCCTGCCTCTCTCCCTACTTGTGATCTCTATCTGTCAAATAAGTAAATAAAATCTTAAAAAAAAAAAACAACAAAAAGATTCTGATCCCTTTAGAAACAGCTCCTCCTTTGCCTCATGCTATTAAAGAGCTGACTTACCTAAGTCCTGTGTTCTGGGTCTTCGGTTATCAATACTCTTTTGATCATATTTAGCTTCCCAAATGAGACTACAGAGGCTACAGACAAAATATTGGTGACAGTAGAAGGATTCAGGTTAGCTTTTCGGTTTAGTACAGTTTTGGGGTAATTCTGTCCCTAAAAGATCAAGTCAGGTTTCTAAATTTGTAAAGTTTTGTAAGCCTTTACCACTAAAATTGTACAGTAGAAACAAATTAACATGCTAATTATCTTTTTCACAGGCATTTGACTTTAGCTGGTCTTCCCTGGGACATCCTCTAAAAATGCACATTTCCCTATTTTAAATGTCGTTATTACCATCTGATAATATATACATCCTCCTCCTCATCATCATCACCATGAGTGATAGCAATTTTATGCATAGAAGTTTTAGATGCTAAAAGACATGGCTTATTATGCTTTGTGGATCAATAAAGTATGTATTAGAAGGAACAGTTTATTTTGTGTTAGAATAGGAAAGATTGAAACAAAAAATACTAAATTACTCCATCATTTTAAAAAAAATAGAGGTTATAAGGTTCCAAATCTCTTGGTTTTCAGTCCAACTTCTTGTTTCAATTACTGAGATTGACTCTCGCCCTACCCCTATCCCCATGAGATTACTGACTTCAGCCTACACTAAATTATCTTTCTGGAATCCTTACTTGGGTAACAAGGGCAGTAAGGGGAAAAGGAATGTGAACTGGCTTTGCTATTAGATAAGGTTTCTAAAGCCTTTGCCAAAGTTCTCTACCAATATTATTTGGAGACATTCAATTAGAACTAGATGATACATTTTGTGAGAACTAAGGTATTGAAAATCTATTAAGTTTCTGGAGCCTAACAGGATGATGGTGAATGGAGACCTCAATAAACTGGGATAAAACTGACTGAAGTAGAATTTTTCCTGGCAACTAAAACTGGAATGTTGCCGCTTTCTGACAAAAAGGAAAGGAAATGAGAAAATAAACATGTGAACAACAAAATACTGTGGTCCCAGAAGAGACACAGACTAGAGAAGGTGGGATTAAATGAAATCTTCAAATCATCAGCTCTTTTCTTTTACATTAAAATTTTTCAGTTTATTGCATTATTTCATTTCATTGCATTAAATACAAAGAAGCGTTACCATTTAGAGTTATAAATTTATGATGACTCACCATCTATTAGGATAAATTTTTAAAAACATAAAAGAATTCACATGTTTTCATAAGTACATCCTAGCAAGTCAATATCAAATATTATGATTTTATGATTTTTGAAGTAAATAGAAATCCATTAACTAATTCTGATATTTGACATTTGCTTTTTATACATATTTATTAACTCTGATTTACTCTAGTTAATAAAATACTTTTAAAAAGCTTTAAAAATAAGTAAATTGAAATAATGGTAAATTCACTCACATGTGGAGGTATACTCTTTCAGTAAGTACCCCACCAAATAAGCAAGATCAAAGAAGAGTTGTTTGTAAAAAAAAGAAATCAGAGAACAGAGTGACAAAAAAACAAGCATTTTTTTTTTCTAGTGTCAATGATATGTACTAGGTAAATCAACCTAGTATTAAAATACTAAAAGTTGTTCCATCAGTGTGACTAAGAGATAGATAAGAAAACCAAAATTGAAAAGATGTATATTAGGGCAAGTTATATTAGCAGCTGTAACAAACAATTCCAAAATCCCCATGGCTTTACACAATAAAAATTCATATCTTGCTGACGTGACTGTCCAATACAAGTCAACAGGTTACCGTCCTCCAGGTAGTTATTCAGGGATTCAGATTTCTTTCGAGCTAGAACTTCACAATCTTCACCTTGGGACTTCAAGGTCACCCTGGTGTCTTCTGCTGACAGACTGAGAAAGTATCCTTGCTCCTTACTAATTTGGACCAGATGTGCTGCGTTACTTCCTTTCCTATTCCGTTGGCTAAAACTGGCCACATGACCTAAGCCAGAGTCAAAGAAAGTGGAAAATGTACTTGAGCTGAGTACCCAGGAGGAAAATGAAACTGTGGTGAATACATGGGAGTTGTGTTAGCCATCATGTTTAACCAGACTAAAGTTTCATTCTGACATAATATTTATTTCTCACAAAAGCGACAATTAAAATAAATGCTACTCGAATGTTATAACCCACCTACATCGATGTTATATGATATTTTTCATATTGTCAATTTCAGGGGAAGACTGAATGACTGTCAAGTGCTCCCACGGGGCAACATGGTCTTGGTATGGTCTTCAGCCTTCAGGATCAGCAACTGACTAACATAACCAGTGATGATCAAATCAGATTGCAGGCTGATGAATGATGCCGAGCACAAATTATATGAGGCTTAAAATTTGTACAAGAAAGTCCATTTATGAATTTGTAATGTGAAGGCATTTCCCCGTGATGATAAAGCTCACTTCCATGATCTGGAACCCCTCTTTTTCAGAGTGCAAGTACCTAAGAAGCTAGATTATTCAGCAGAAATTGATTTGACTGGGGACAGAATCACAGTTAAGTAAATTAAGCAGTCTTGTGGCAGCACTAATTAGATTCAAATCCTGGACTTACTATTTAGAAATCATGTAACCTCTGACAATTTACTTGCTCCTCCCATTCCTGGTCTCAGTTTACAAATCTATTAAATGTGTGCAATTATTGCAGCTTTTACAAAGAGTGATTCTGATTACTACATGTGAATCATTGGAAAGAACATAACAGATGCTCACACAGTGAATATTCAATCCATGCTAGTTATTTTCATCTAGACCCTGAGGAGATACAGTTAAACTTCTTTTGATACCAGAGATGCTCTCTTTAGTGACTTTTATATATATTCAATAAATTTCATATTTCTATCTCCAAACAATGCAGATCATAAAAATAAACCATTCTTTCCTCAACTTTTTTTTTTTTTTAGGCTGCCCCTCTTCATTTTACTTCTTTCTTTCTTTAGCTGTACTATTATCACGAGTAAGTCAAGAGTCAGGAAGCTGCTCCCAAAAGCTTGGGAGGAATGGTTTGTGTGTGTGTGTGTGTGTGTGTGTGTGTGTATGTGTGTGTGTGTGTGTGTGCATTTTAAGGTCAGTTTTATATCACGAGAACAAGCTAAATTCCCTTCAGTTTCTTGGGATGGAGACCTCACTGTGTCTCTATCCCAGACCCTATTCGTATTTCTACTAAAATCTGCATTATTTTTTGCATGCTAATAGGAACAATATATCTTCATCCTTAAGTGAATATCAAGGAATCAACAAGGATCTCAGCATACACATGTTTTACTTTCTTTTTCTTCATGGATTTACTGTATTGTCAATAAAGCTATTAAAAGATAAAATAAGATTGGGGAAAAATAAGATGAGGAATGGAGTGAATTCTAAGCAGACCAACTCATACATGGAAATGTCTTATAGAACAAGGAGCATAACAAATTAAAGATGGCCAGTACAACAGAAGAGCACGTTGACATGAAATGGAGGAAAGGGACACTAGTCAGGTCAAGCCATGCAAGACCTTGTAAGTCAAAGAGTTTTGACTTTATTTTAGCAATAATAGCAAACATAAAATAAAAAATAGCAAAAATAAAAAGAGCAAATAATAGTAAATTTCCATGGTACTTACTATGTATATTAACATTTTCATCCTAACACAGCTGTACTATCTACTATGCATACCAGAATTTTACAGTTAGAGAAACTGAGGCTCATAAGATAAAGTAACTCATCCAAAGTCTCAGAGGTAAGCTACAGTCAAGCTCACTTCCTCAGAATCCTTCCTCTTAACCAGTATGTTTCTGTGCCTCTGCGTGGCACTGTTCTTGTGTCTATTAACAGTAAACATCCGTTTAAGGATTTTAAGCAGAGTTTGGCATGATCAGCTTTGTCTTTTTAAGAGCTTATTCTCATTACAAAGTGAATATCTAACAGAGGAGGCAACAACTAGCTGTAAGTCAACAGTTGTATTCCCAGCAAGACAGGATAGTGACTTACATTATGGTAATGGTGGTGGACACAGAGAGAAAAAAAAAAAAAAGTATTGATAGATGTTTGAAAATAATACTGACAGGTAAAGTGAACATAATGATCATAATTTAAGTGTAATACTTAGCATGTTCATTCTGGTTGATTAGATAATTATAAAGACTGGCAAACCTTCCATTTACATCATTCACCATTTCATGTACATCATTTACGATTTCACTCTTTCAATCAGTGATCTTTGCATTCATTCATGAAGGTAGTAATCAAATCTGAGTATCCTGAACTCTTTTGTAACATTCTTTCCATCATGCATATGTGACATTTTCATAAAGTTCCTCATTGGAAATTCAGCTGCCGACTAAGTGCTGAGATCAAAAGGTATCAAAATATTAGGAAAAAAACCACACAGTATGTTTTATTAGTCGGAACACATTCTTAGCCACAGCAAATGGCTTGTGACCATCCTCAACAGGTATAAGGAACATGTTCAACAAGAACTCAGGACTGACAGGCTTCCCTGACAAGGGAAGGCAGTCAGGAAGAAGTATGACTGTTGTTTCCAAACGCAGTATTTTTTTTTTCATATTTTTACTCTGAAATTAAGACAAACATATTAAGTAGACCCAGTGGGAGCAATATAGTCCTACGGGTCTTAGCTTTTTGCTAAGAGACAAATGGATTTGATTAAAATTATTTATAACCAAATGTTACCGCTTAAAATGGTGCTGAGTACTTCTGTAGAAAGGCTTTTCTGTGGATAACTCCTCTGATGATTGGAGAACGAAAGTCTCAAATCTTTTGCAGTATTCTTAACGATATAAATATTGGTGGTAAGTCTCGGAACATATCATCTGCTACAAGGAAGGTAACTGAGTCATTTTTCTACTTCGAGTCCTGATGTCTCCGGGGAGCAGAGACTTCGTCTAAGACACCTGGGGGTCATTGTCAATTCCCTCCCTGTGATTGTATTGGGGTGCTGGATTACTTACATGGAGTCAAGGCTGTGTGGTTGCAGAGGCTGACGCAGCCCTGGGGACCCTTCCTGGCACTGTTACGCTCCAACCTGACATCTGCTGACACTCCCCTCTACCCAGGTCACTGTCTGTTGGTTAAGCAACTCTCATCTCTGGTACGGACATACTCTTTCATGAGCAAGGAAAGTATGCCTAAATCCGGTCCACCATGACATAAACTATCTACAGCTCTAACGCCCAGTGAAAAGGGGGCAGAAATTGACAACTTACTACAAACCAGTCCACTCAGAGATGTGCCCTGCTGGTCCCACGCCGGGAAGAATATTCAAGCACAGGGATGGCGAAGTCCAAGGCCGTAGGCAGGAGTGATCTTTTGTATTTACTGTGTTTGTAAAATTCAGGTAAATATAATTAAGAGGTTAAAACAGTTTAGTAGGGAACAGTTCAGAGTAAAACGAGGAAAAATAATGGAGGAAAATACAGGAAGGATGAATATTTATGTCGGAGTCGCGATTATATTTTCATATGAGGGTTGCCTGTGGTAGCTTGAGGAAAAGGGGCAGGGATGTTTTCTGGCCATTTGTGTTTATTCCCAAATTTAGGTTTCTGTAGCGTAAGAATAAAAGTCAGCCACAGGGAGATCCAGGTGCTCATGCTCCCCCGGCTTCCTTTCTTTGCATGCATTGCCTCACAACTTTGTATCGCAGTATGGAAATTGTTAAAAGAAGAAGAAAAAAATGACAGAAGCCTAAACCATGTCTATTCAATAGTGAGAATAAATGTGTCTGCAATGCAAAAGCTTCCCAGGAACAGCATTTTGAGTTTATAGTTCTGGGATTTTGCTGAGCTGAAAAAGCATTCCTTTCCCTTGGTCTTCAAAATTGTTCAACATTCACATTTTATTAGCAAGGAAGCATGAACAAAACAGGTTCTGATAAACACAAAAGCTGTTTTTGCCTCATTATACTGGATGACAAGTGAGAGCTTACAGCTTCACGTCAGATGAGTGGAAAAACAATTATCTGTAGAAAGTATGTGCAAACATTTTTCCTGCAAAGCTAAAGATTCGAGGCAACGTGTCTGGAATGTGTTTCTCCCTTTAGGCTCCCTCCCTTCCATGAAACATCTGTCTCAATTTCCGCTCTTCCTGGAGCCTCCTTTTGGTCTCTGCAGGTCTATTCCTTCTAAATCTGCTTCATTCTGATCCTGCAGATGGAAACCGTATGTCTCCTTGTTTAAGGAAGTGTGCCCAATCTTCTCAAGTGGAGATCCCTGGCCAAGTTTTACAAAATCTTTGTGTATGGCCTCCTAATGCACCAAAGACAGAATGAGTTGTTTTTGTTTGATTTCATGCTTTAAGTACATTTAAAGTGAACATGAACACTTTCATGATTCTTATCAGTAAAATCTCTAAAATTAAATGTAGAGCTGTGAAATAGATATATTCTGCACAAGCAATTTTTAAATTATATTTAAGAAGTACTTGTTGATCACCTATCATGCTACAGGCTTGAGTTACAAAGATAAAACATGTAGCTTAGAGTGTACCAACTAGTGGGCTTGGATAGGCAGAAGACTGATGGAGTCATGTTAATACAGTGTAAGAAAGACAGAAATGGGGAGACCCTACAGAAACACAGAAAGAGACACAATTCAAAAGTGTGAACGGACAAAGAGTTTAGTGTTCCTTTAAAGGGATGATTTTCATTTGTGAAGCAATGTATTCAAATTTATTTAAAAAAAACTAAATAATAAATGTATCTTTAAAATATTGTGATTATCTAAAATATCTATCTAAAATACTCAGAAAATATCTGCCCTAGTTATGTACTTATTTTACACATAAAAGTAATACTGTGCATGTCATTTTGACATTGAAGTTCAAGGTAATGTGTGTGTGTGTGTGTGTGTTTGCTTGTTTAATAAATGCAAATAAAGAAGGGTGGAAAGAATCAAGCAGCCCTATCAGGGTTGAAAAAGGAGAATCTGGGATTTCTGAGGCTTCCATGAACAAAGTATGTGCCCAACAGTGGGCGCTGCCTATTTCCAACAAACTATCTTGAACAGATTTCCTGCCTAAAGGGACAAAGTTGTCAGGGAGGTAGACATTTACTAAGTAATACAGAGGAACAGACATTGAGGCATGGGAAGGGATTTGAGAGTAAGGAGTTATTCTAAATGCAAACGGTGCTGCTAAGAGCAATTACTCATCACCCAAAATATGCAAGAAGAGAAAACCAAGTATTATCTAAGATACAATCCCTGAAAAAATATTTGAGCATCTTTTTTTTCCATTTTAATAAGTTCCTTCTACTGTCAAAGCTCTCGAAAAGGTCAATTTAACAAACCCAAATATTGTCGATAATACCTGTTACTCAAAGTAATATTGAAAGTATATGAGAAATGGCACATCATAATCAAAACTATAGTTTTCATAACTCCTTATATATTTTTCTTTTGGTAGAAATGATACTTTACAGTAAAACAATTGGAGAAGTGTAAACTGTAAAACAGACAAACAAGCCCAGAATATTTGAATCTAGGAAAACAAAGATTAAAAGGACTGGAACATACACCTTAATTTCTTAATGGTTGTTCTCCTCAAAGGGAATGGAATCAGGGCTTCAGGGTGAAGGGTACTTTGAGATTGTATTCTGCACGCTTCTGGATTAATTTGAATCTTCCCCAACAATAATGCATTCTTGCAATGCTATGTATTTAGAAAACAATAAACGAGGTTTTTAAAAAATGAATAAACATGTGAGAATGTTTGAAAGAGTAGGATGACCAAAAAAAAAAAGCAAAAAAACCATGGGCATTGGAAATTATTACTAAGATTTGAAAAGCAAAATTAATTAAAACCAACAGTTACTAGAACCACATGTGCTCAGCCAGGCGAGACGGCCCTGCAGTGTCGAATTTCAGAACACCAGCGACCTCTTGTGGCAAAAATGGATATGTGTAAACTTTGTGTCCTGCCCCACAGCATGGGTGATTAAGAAGGTTGCCTGATGAAATTCTGTTTCTTTTTCAGATTGAAACAGCCACAGTGATGCCTTCTGGAAACAGAGAGCTCCTCACCCCACCCCCACCGCCAGAAGAGCCTGAAGAGGAGGAAGAAGAGGAGTCCACCCCCAGACTGATCGATGGCTCCTCTCCACAAGAGCCTGAATTCACCGGGGTTCTGGGCCCACACACCAATGAAGGTCAGGTCCATTGAGGCTGATCTGAACTAAGTCCACTTGGTCATACCTCAAAGCTGCCAAACTCCAATGCCACAGGCAAGCCACAGGCAACCCACATGACCCACAGAGAAAGTTTTGCCATAGACTGGGTTTGAAGCAGGAGATACACATGTATTTTATACTCAAATATAAAGCAGCTTTAAGAATTCAGCTTTGGCATGATGGAAATTATCAAATAACCAAAGATTTGGGACAAAACTATTTATTTAGCATCATTACTCTAAACCGTTGTGGTAGAGTGCATTTCTAGAACAAAGAATCCACTCCATGTTAGAGCAAGGTGAGAATCCAGGTCTGACAGAGCAGGCCACAGCAGTTTAGGGGGACAAGGTGGTGATGGCTGATGGTAACGATGGCAATAGCAATAATATTTTACACTGACTGGGCACAGGCGATCTGTGGGTCACAATGCTTGCCTCACATTCTCTCATTTGACTACTACAACCTCCGTGTAAAGGTTGTAGGTCTTCCTTATTGAGGAAACGAGCTCAAAAAAAATGGTAGGAACTTGTCAAGAGATCTCATAGCTGTTAGTTGCACAACCTGGATTTCAAGGGAGCCTATTCTTTTTCTTTCTTTCTTTTTTACTTGACAGACAGAGATCACAAGTAGGCAGAGAGGCAGGCAGAGAGAGGGGGGGAAGCAGACTCCTTGCTGAGGAGAAAGCCTGATGTGGGACTTGATCCCAGGACCTAAAGGCTGAAGGCAGAGGCTTTAACCCACTGAGCCACCCAGACGCCCCTCAAATGAGTCTGTTCTGATTCTTGTCTGTGTACTTATTGGAGCATGGGCTTCTTCTCATTCAGTCCTTGGGAGAGTCCTTGGGAGCTGCCAAGTAGAAAGCTTTCCGTAACACTGGACTGTATCTTGTATAGCCTGAAGATGATCTAAACCAGAGCCTTTTAGTTAGTGGGGAAGAGTTCCTGTTGCTAAATACAATTCCATGATCTGTCTATATTTCTTGTTAGAATGTGTCAGTGTCATCCTTGGGGGCACTCAGACGGACTCACACCAGAAGGCTTTCCCACATGGAGAATGGCATAGCGAGGGGGTGTAGAAAAATGAGTAGAATTCCCATTGCAACAGTATATAAGTACAGAGTTGGAGTGTCTCTGTACTCTAAGTTCTGGAGATACAAAACTTATCTTAAAATGACTACTGTACAGAGCATACTGAGAGAACCAGAGAGGGAGGCCATTCAAATGCCAGCTTTGGGACTTTCTGGATATGCAGTCTGGATCAAGCCATTCAATACTTTTTGTCTTGGTTCCCTCATCTAAAATATGGGATGATAAATAATAGATCTTACTTCGTAGAATTGTTGTAAGAATTAAATGAATGAATCTTGTGCCTGACCCATAGTGAACATAATAAATGTTAGTTATTCTCATAACTCTGTTATTGATAGAAGAGCTTATTTTTCTACTCTCAAAAAATGTTTCAGTGTACAATACAGTTTTGTTAACTCTAGGCATTATGTTGTACAGAAGATCTCCAGAACCTAATCATTTTGCATAACTGAAACTTTATAGCTGTTGACCAACAACGCCCCATCACTCCCCACCCAGCCTCTGGAAACCCCCCATCTACTCTCTGCATCTACCAGTCTTTAACTGTTCACCAATAAGTAATATAAAAGGTTGGCTTTTGTAAAATACTGTGGATATGCCAACCACTAAAGTGTTTTATGTATATGAACTCTTTAAAGAGTTGGAATGATACTACATACTAGGCATTGTTGTTTCCACTTAAAAATAGAAAACTAAAACCCCAACACAGTGTAAAAGTTGTTGAAGATCATTGAGGTGGTACATAGTGGTGTTGAAATGCGAAGAGAGACCAGTAAACTCTAAGCCAGTATCTCCAAAGAATATATCATATTCTTTCCACATAGTTACTATTCTAGGGAGTAGTAGAACACTCTCCAAATAAACCCAAGGAGATGCACATACAATAGAAGGAGTACCCAGAAGAAAGTTTCTGATAGGGAAAGTAAATATATCTAGAACATGATTTACTTTTAAGTAATTTCAAATCCTTCAAAAGTTGACTATCTGGCATCATTACCCATATACTCAGGTCTTTCAGCCAAGCCAGGCACAACAGAAAAACATAATCGCTAATATTTTCAAAAGCTTTTGTCGAAATTATGGCTCAAGCATGTCAGTTTTGAAACTATATAAAACATCTATGACTTTGGTGGGGGGGGGATTATCTCTGAAGTAGAGTGAGGGTGAGTAATGAAGTTAAAACTTTAATTAACATTTTCATTTCCACAGGCTAAGCATCACCAGAAATTCTAGGCTTTAAAATTAAATTTAAATATTTTTAATAAAGATTTTCTTTATTCACTTGAGAGAGAGAGTGAGCAAGCAAGAGAGAGAGAGAGAGCATGAGTAGGGGGAGAGGGATAAGCAGACTCCTCACTGAGCAGGGAGCCAGATGTGGGGCTCTCAGTCCCCAGACCCTGAGATCAGGACCTGAGCCGAAAGCAGATGCTTAACCTACTGAGCCAGCCAGGTGCCCTCAAATTTAAATATTATATACTCATCAAAGTTAAATAGCTTGGAAAGAAATATTAAATCATTAGTAATCAAAATATTTTTATGATTATTATGGATTTCTAAAAACAATATTCTGAAGCCATATAAAATAGACGTGGGTTATGAGTGGAAGAAAAGAGAATTAAATTATAAATGGTGTGAATATATACACATAGATATGTATATAGCATGTACATATAATGTATGAATTATCCTAAGCAATTATTGCTAAAGCAAAGCCATGAATACATAAAAGACTCAAATGCCTTACTTTTTAAAAATTTTATAAGTAGCGAATATTAATTTATAATAATTTGAAAAATCGGCAAGTGTTAAATACTTTATAGCTTCCCCTTAAATTGTCTTTCTTAGATTTCCAGTCTTAAAATAGTTTTCATTCCTGAAGCTGTTATTGTAATTAACTTTCCTACTTAATGACAGCAAAAAGACCTTCGTAAGCACAGTACTGGGTCTTGATCACAAACCACAAATGGATCCTGCTTCGCTCAATTTACACACTGCAAATATATCTGCTTATGGCTATCACCATCCCTCTCTCTTCCTTCACAAACATCTTGATAGCATCGTCTGTATTTGCAGTAACTATCTCTGCACCCCCTACTCCCCTCCTCAACTGGCTGTTAATCTGGCTTCCAGCCCCTTCACTCCGCAGCTCTTACGGAAGTTGCCTATAACCACTCCAATGACTAATCCAAGAGATATTTTCAGTCCTTAACTTACCTGACATCTCAGCAGCCGTAGAAGGTTTTCTATTCCCTTTTCCTTCTCTCTCTCCATCTGGCCTCCGAGACATCTTCCCATTCTCTTTTCTTCCTTTCCTTCTGGTTATTGCCTTTCTCTCTTCCTTAGAAGCTTACTGTCCTCTGCAGGACGGCTAAACAGAGAGTGGAGAGGTGTGTGTGCGTGCATGTGGGCGCGGTAGAGACAGACCGATATGCTGAGATATAATCCAGCCTTACAAATATCTTCTGATCTGTTGCCTTTTCGCTATGTCATCATGACCGCAGCCAAGCAACCGCCATCCTTTATCTAAGTAACAACTCATCTCCACTCTGCCCACTGGCCCTCCCTCAGTCCTCTACCACACCTTCAAGCAGAGTGATTTCCTAAGACGCAAATCTGATCACGAAATACCCTGCCCATCCTTAGGATAAGACGCGACATCTGTAATAACAGCCCATAAGGCCTCTGTATGGTATGTCCCATACATTTCAGTGTTCTCTGTGCTACAGCCGCGTGGAGCAGCTTTTAGTCCTTCCAAAGGGAAGGGCCTTGGCCCCTGCTGCTTGCTCTACCTGTGCACTCTTCGCTCCCAATGGGAAGTACATGGTCACCGGCTGTTTCTGCAGATCCCAACTCAGTTATCACCGCCCCAGAGAACGGTGACTGTCAGACTGAGTCAAATTCCCCTCTCTTATGCTCATTATTTCATGACATTTTGCAGATTTATCATTTTACTGTGTGATTCACATTTATCTTTCATAGAAGGTCATAAAATAGAATTGTATCTCCCTAGAAGGGATTCAATAATTACATATTGAGTGAATTCATATAAATCATTATTACCCTTTTTCTTGAAGCAGATTGTTTCAGTGGGGCGTTTAAATATTGAACCAAAGACCTAATAAAAATACTATGTGCGATGTTTTAACTTTACAAAAGCCAGTCTTAATATTTATATTTGAAAAGAGAATTTCTAATGAGTATAAAAGCAACAACCACACTATAGCCACTGGGTCATTTAAAATAAAATTTAAAACAGTACAAAGAATGTACTAGTTATTATGGCTGCTTTAGTTGGTACATTTGATTTTAATTTCCATTTATAGAAAACTATGTAAGAAAATATGAAATATACCAGGATGGTCTGTATGAGACTGTAAACTTATTTAACAAACATCTGATCATATTATTTCTTAGCAGCTGCTTTTGTAACTTACATGTAATTATTTGCCTCTACCTTTTAGACTTTCCAACCTGCCTTCTGTGTACGTGTATAAGTACCACTGTATACTGTGATGACCGCGAACTTGATGCTATCCCTCCGCTGCCCAGGAACACTGCTTATTTCTATTCCCGCTTCAACAGAATTAAAAAGATCAACAAAAATGATTTTGCAAGCCTAAGTATGGACGACAGCACTAATTTCCTTGTCTTCTTTACAGACTTTCCTAAAATTTTGCACTACAAAATGAAACTTGAATATGAAAATATGGCCCATAAATCAACTATTTTTTCCTTTTTTAAATATTTGAAGGTTTGCTCTAATTATGTGGGGGAAAAATGAGGAAGAATGAAAGGTCACTAAGAAACTATATATTTTCAAATAAAATTTGAAATAGAATCATAAGAATATGTATATTTAAAATCAATCAATCAATATTTATATTTAAAATCAATATGTATATTTAGAATCAAGAAATAGAATCATAAATATGTATATTTTATAGACTAGATCTCATTATCATGTCATGACATTGAGTAAAATGTTGTGGTCATATAGTTACTAGGATTTGGGTTGTTTGAATAACTTCCATTAAGCACAATTGCTTTATGATTTATGCCTACAAGCCTACATTCTGACTTTATAATTGTTGCCAACTTCGAAGAATTTTGGAACTGGTCTTTATAAACTGTTTCAATCATTTGAAAATCTCTTTTGAATGCCTTTGTATTTTAAGGCTAATGTATCTATCACGATGAGAAAAATAGAGCAATCTGTCATAACTGAGGAAAACCTTTTAAATAGTAAAATCTAGACAAAGCTTATGAAGACTGCGGGGAAAAGACCAGATAAATATAATGTGTCAATACCTTTGCTAAAATTATGCTTTCTTACAAGTACATAAATATGTATAGTATTGGGAGAAAACAATTACTTTTTTTAATATTTTATTTATTTGACAGAGAGAAATCACAACTAGGCAGAGAGGCAGGCAGAGAGAGAGGAGGAAGCAGGCTTCCCGCAGAGCAGAGAGCCCGATGTGGGGCTCGATCATCACCTGAGCCAAAGGCAGAGGCTTTAACCCACTGAGCCACCCAGGCGCCCCGAAAACAATTACATTTTTATATAAAGTAGTTAGAAACAATTATTTCATTAGTTGTCTATTGCTAGTTCACTTCATATTTCTATTTGCTTTATGAAAAATTTATCGTCGTACTTTTATGTGAACAAAACATATTTAAGAGTATTTAACTACCTCCCTCATTTTTCCTTCTAGATGATTTAAGAAGGATCGATTTGACATCAAATCTAATATCTGAAATTGATGAGGATGCATTCAGAAAGCTACCTCGCCTCCGGGAGCTTGTCCTGCGTGACAATAAAATAAGGCAGCTCCCCGAACTGCCAAACACTTTGACATTTATCGATATCAGCAGCAATAGGCTGGGAAGGAAAGGAATAAAGCAAGAAGCATTTAAAGTGAGTTTTAAGTCTGGTTATGGAAGTTTCTCATCCTTCTACCCCATTCGCCATCAATGACTAGCATTTTTATTGCCTTAAGCAGATTCAATTTGATGAGATTTTTACCCCCTAAAGTAAACTACACAATACTATTCACCAAACTTTTGGGAAATACTGCGTTTTGCTAAGTTCTGAGGCTGGTGGAACAAGAGGAACGGAGAGCAGAGCTTGCATGAGGCGTCTGGAGCGTCTGGAAACAGTGTCAGCCAGGCAATTTGTACTTTCTAAGAACTCCACTCAGGGCCAATATTTTATGTGGCTTAAAGGACAACTACCTGTGCAGGGTGTGGGTGATGCCTTGAGGTAGAAGTCCATTACATTACCTTGCAAAAAGGATGGATTCGGTTAATCTTAGAAATTTTGTTTTTTAAGTGAAGAAAGCAAGTTTGGGGCCAGAGGGTCTTGCTTAGAGGAGTAACAGCAAGGACCTGAGAATACTCACCAGCCAGCTGTCTTACCCACTCGCACTGTATTCAGGCTGCTTTTCCAAAACTCTGGTAAACAAATTTAAAATCCTGTTTGAAGGGACACGGGGAGAGTGCAGGGGGCTGTGTGGACCCATTATTGCTGAGCAACGGCCAAAGTCCTGTTTCTCCACCAGCTCTCCTGTAACCCTGGTTGGCGAGGGAGCTAGGACACCTCACTGTAGCTGGCCAAGGGTCAAAGTTCAGTCTCCCCATTCAGCTTTTGTTGGCATGGTGGTGGTTGAGTCATGGTTTGTTCTGTGGTGTTTGTCTAGAGTAGACCTGTTATTGTCTAAATTTTGTTTGTTTGTTTTTTCTTGCTAGGCTGCCCTTTTCCTAGTACTTGTACTAGAGAGAACAGGATTTTGTTGGAGAGAAACTCTCTTTTCTCTGTCCCTGTAACACAAAGGTCATTCTTCCTCTGCCTCACCCAGATCCTCAAAACCCCTCTGGAGAGTGTCTCCCATGGGTAGACACTGCCTTGCTTAAACAGAGAAAGTGAGAGTGGGCAAAGCAAGGTTCTTTGTAGAGAGATTGAGAAGCTCTTTACATTTTCATCAAGAAATATTCGCTTACAGTTAATTTTTCCAAAACTCATTTGACTTATGTCTAGTAACCTGGGGAACTAATCTGCTTCGTCTTTGCAAAACAAGACCTTGACAGGCGTGTGTTATTTTAACAAATAGTTGCATGAACTGGGAATGGAAAACACAACTGTGGTGCCGCTAATTTCCACTAAGTCCCTCCATTTGGAATGTTTGCAGGATATGTCTGATCTCCATCACCTCTACCTCACTGATAACAATTTGGACCACATCCCTCTGCCACTCCCGGAAAACCTACGGGCCCTTCACCTCCAGGTAGGTTTCCACCAGTAACGTATGCCCAACAGCTCCATGGAAAACAAAAGTAAAGGTGAGGAAGTCAGGACACAGAAAGTCTTTATAATGGTCTGTTGACACACTGTCACCATTTTTCTTCTTTTTCTCTCTCTCAATTGGAGTTCAAGGTCTTTGTACATTCCTGCCTCTGTCTATACTGTCATTTTTGATAATGACTTTAGTCTTTAAAGATTTTCAGTCTTTGTCAAATCATAATGCATCTTTCTGGCACCCAAAATTACTTTTGGAAAAAAAAGAAATACAAACAAAATTGAAAGTTTCAGTTCTTGGAGAAATGTGTAAGATTTGGAAGTGGAAGAGAAAATGGGAGAAAGAGAAATCTAATTTATTTTCTAGCTTTCGGGATAGCAAAAACGTCAACTTTAGCTTTTAATTTTAAGTTTCATGTATTGAATTAAACTCAATCCTAGGTCATTCCTATCTGCTGAGAGATGACAGACTTCCATCTCTCTGGGTTAAGAAAATGTGTTTCCAATGTGTTTTTGTCATTCTGAATTAAATTTTATTACTATTGTCTGTGATGATATTGACCTTACAAAGTAACTGTGTCTCTGATGTTGTATTCAAACCCAATGGGCTGGTGTATACAATACGACATTTAACAAGAAGTAATTGGCTTCATATTCCCTATTTTAAGGCTTAAAAAATGCATTAATTGTACCCTTTAAAGCATCTATCTTCTCATGACCACTGCATCAATATCCAATATCAGTTGGTTTTAACTTATGTCATCTTCAATATTTATTTTTAATGTTTATATAAAAATCCCCAATTTTGATTCATTTCAAAAAGTTTGTCAAAATACAGTATAGTAATTAAGAATGAATGCTCTGGCAAAAGCAGATTCCCTGGACTGAAATTCTACTTCTAATCCTCTCTAAAGATCGGACAAAATATCTGAGCCTCCCTGCACCACAGTTTTAGTTTATAAAGTGAATGGTACAGTTATGGGAACATGATAAGTACTTACGTGTAAGGCACAGTTATTATTAATGGTTGCATACCTATTACCTATCAAAGGGAGTAGTACAGCACATAGACACTAAACCTTTTATTCCTTATGGACACTATGTAATGAGAAGATGGTTAAGCCATCAGAAAGATACAATGATTATAAACATATATGCATCTAACAATATATAATTATATACTCATTAACCATTATTACATTATATTAATGATATAAACAATATGCCTCAAAATGTGTGAAGCATAACTGTCAGAATTGAAAGGAGAGACAATTTAACCATAAATTGGGTCTTCCAAAACTCCATTTTCAATAATGGATAGAACAACCAGTCACAAGATCAACTAGGAAATAGTTCAAGAACACCTTAAAAACACAAAAAATCAACTAGACTTAAGAGTCATCTATAGAGGGGCACCTGGGTGGCTCAGTGGGTTAAAGCCTCTGCCTTCGGCTCGGGTCATGATCCCAGGGTCCTGGGATAGAGCCCCACGTCGGGCTCTCTGCTCCGCGGGGAGCCTGCTTTCCTTCCTCTCTCTCTGCCTGCCTCTCTGCTTACCTGTGATCTCTGTCTGTCAAAAAAATAAACAAAATCTTTAAAAAAAAGAGTCATCTATAGAACATTCTGCCCAATAATAGCAAAATATATATGGTTCTCAAGTGTTCAATGAACATTTCCCAGGAAGGGTCATATACTAGGCCACAAAACTAGCCACAACAAATTGAAAAGAACTGAAATCATGCAAAGTACTTTTCTGATTACAATGGAACTTAAATAGAAATTAACCACAAATAAAATTTGGAAAAGTCACAAATATGAAGATATTAAACAACACTTTCCCTAATAAGCAATGAGTCAAAAAAAGAAATCTAGTAAATGATTTAGGCAATGTCATAGGCAATAAAATCAATATACAAATATTGTGTATGTATACACTACAAATGAAAAATCTGAAAATGAAATTAAGGAAACAATTCTATTCATATTAACACAAAATAATAAATCACCCAGGAATAATTTTAACAAAAAAAGTACAAGACGTGTAGACTGAGTGCTACAATCTTGTTGAAAGCTTCCTGCACAGCAAAGGAAACAATCAACAGAGAGAAGAGACCACCTGTAAGTGGGAGATACACAAACCATACGTTTGGTAAGGGGTTAATATCAGAAAAATATGCAGAACTCAAATAACTCAACAAAAAAATTGATTAAAATATGAAGGACCTACATAGACATTTCTTAAAAGAAAGCATAGAAGTAGCCAACCAGTGTATGAAAAGATGTTAAATGTCACTAATCGTAAGGGAAATGCAAATCAAAACCAAAATGAGATGTCATCTCACTATATGGCTATTATCAAAAAGACCAAAGATAACAAGGTCAACAAGGTTGTGGAACCCGTGTGTACTATTGGTGGAAATGTAACGGGTATAGTCATTAAAGGAAATGGTATGGAGGGTCTTCAAAAGGTTCATAAGAACCACCATATGATCCAGCCATCCCATTTCTGAATACACATCCAAGTGAAATGAATATCAGTTATCAATATCAGTATCTCAAAGAGACATCTGCACTCTCATGTTCACTGCAGCATTATTCACAATTGCCAAGATATGGAAGCAAACTATGGGTCTGTCTATCAATGGGTGACTGGATAAAGAAATTGTGGTGTATATATACAATGGGATATTTTTCATTCTTTAAAAAAGAAAAACAATCTTTAAAAAAAGAAGAAATTCTGCTATTTGCAACAAGATGGGTGAGAACATTATGCTAAGTGAAATAAGCCATATGCAGATGGACACATATTGTAAGATCTTACTTATATGTGGAATCTAAAAAAGTCAAACTCAAAGAAGCAGAGAGTAGAATGGCAGTTGCCAGGATGTGGGGACTGGGGGAATATGGGAACACATTAGTCAAAGAATATAAAGTTTTAGTTATTTAAGGTGAATAAGTTCTGGAGATGTAATACAGCATGATGACTATAGTTAAGAATACCTATTGAGGTCTTGAAATTTGTTGAGAGTAGATCTTAAGTGTTCTTTTTTTTTTTTTTCAATTTTTTTTTTTCAGTTTTGGTCTTAAGTGTTCTTACCAGAAACACATACAAAAGGTAACCATGGGAGGTGATGGAAGTGTTAATTAGCTTGATTTTGGTAATCATTTCACAATGTATACATATATCAAAACATTATTCTGTACTCCTTAAATGTATATAATTTTATCTGGGGAGAAAGGGATCTAAAGAAAGGAAAGATAGTACATATTAATGGTTTGGAAGATTTAATATTAAGATGGAAATAGGCCCCAAATTGATCTACAGATTTTTTATATAGAAAGTCACAAGAATGGGGCGCCTGGGTGGCTCAGTGGGTTAAAACCTCTGCCTTCGGCTCAGGTCATGATCCCAGGGTCCTGGAATCAAGCCCCACATCGGGCTCTCTGCTCGGCGGGGAGCCTGTTCCCCGCCCCCCCACCCCGTCTACTTGTGATCTCTGTCAAATAAATAAAATCTTAAAAAAAAAAAAAGAAAGTCACAAGAAATCCACTGAATCATTTGAACCAATAAATGAGTTCAGCAATGTGGCAGGTTATAAAATTGATACCAAATGTCAGTTGTATTAAATACACTAGCCATGAACTTAACCACAATGAGATACCACCTTACACCCGCTTAGTCGGTTAAAATAAAAAAGACGGATAAATACAAGTGTTGGTTAGGATTCAGAGAAAATTGGAACACATACATCATTGTAAGATTCTAAAATGGTGCAGCTACTTTGGAGAAGTTTGACACTTCCTTGAAGTGTTAAACATAGAGGTAGTATAAACATAGAGTTAGTATAAACCCACAGTTCAACTCCCAGGAGAACTGAAAACATGTCAACACAAAACTTGTTTGCAAATGTTCATAGAAGCATTATTCATAAAAGCCAAAAGCAGAAAAAAAATCCAAATTTCTATTGATAGATGATTGGATAAAAATGTGGCATATCCACACAATTGAATATTATCAGGCAATAAAATACAAAGTACTGATACATGATACAAAATATATAAACCTTGAAAATGCAGTTCTAAGTGAAAAGACCCAGTCACAGAAGATGATCTATGATTCCATTTACAGAAAATATCTAAAATAGGAAAATCCATAAAAACAGAAAGTAGATTTGAAGTCACCATGGGCTAAAGATAGAGGAAAATGGGAAGAGGGGATAACTGCTAATATGTAGAGGGTTCAACATGTTCTTAAATTAAATTATGGTTAAAATATTAATTAAAAATTTTAAAAATAAATTATGATGATGGTTGTACAACTCTGTGACTATCTTAAAAACCACTGAAGTATATACTTAAAATGAAGGAATTTTATGGCATGTGAAATATACCCAACAAAGCTATTTTTAAATATGCCTTTCTGGGCCCTTCTTATCTTCCTGATAGTTGCTCACTTTTTCCCTCACTCTGCTTCAGCCATGTTGACTCTCTTCCCATTCTTGAACATTCCAAGGTAATTACTCAAATTGAACATGGTCTTCTCTCTCCCTGCAATGCTCCTATCTTGGCTCTTTCCATGCCGGTGTGTTATTCCATTCTGCGCTCCATTGCTATCTCTTTAAGAAAACTTTCCACAGTTACCATTCTTCCTTCACAAGACCCATCAGTTGCAGAAATAACTTTTTCTTTACCTCTGTTTTTCTCACCTCCTTATCTTAACATTCCTACTACTCAAGTGCAAGTGATTTAATCGTCAGTGATTTAATCCCCACAGCCTAGAAAGTGCTTGAGGCCTAATGATCCCATAACATGCATTTTTGGATAAGAGAAGGAACAAAAGAATTAAAATGGGGTGAAGCCAAATGGACTGTGTTATTAATCAATAATAAGCATGTTATATTTTGTCTTATCATTTATTGCCATCTCTTTTAGAATAACAACATCTTGGAGATGCATGAAGACACCTTCTGCGATGTTAAAAATTTAACTTATATTCGTAAGGCGCTGGAGGATATTCGATTGGATGGAAACCCTATCAATCTCAGCAAAACTCCTCAAGCCTACCTGTGCCTACCTCGTTTGCCTATTGGAAGTCTTGTCTAATTTCAGATCATGGTTAGCATTATGACACCCACTATAATGGAACAATTCTTACTGCTCTCTTCAAAAACAGAAACTCAGCACAATAATTTCAAATTGCATTCTAAAAAATGGTGTACAGCTGAAAGTTTTAAGATATCATAACAATTTAGCATGTTAAGCAAACACCAGGTGAGTCAGGAATAAAACCAATTGATGTACAGTAAGAGCAAAACTAAATGACAACATTAGTTTTGATTTTATAGATACTTTTGTAAATCACATATAACTTCCAAGTTTTAAGGATTTATATCCCATATAATTTCAAGTTAAGTCTATAATAAAGAAAAAAACAAAAGGAACACTTTAGGTGTATTGTCAAGATTTAGGTGTTTTTAAACTTTTCTATTCCTTTTTTTTTTTAACTAAAGCATGTTTCTGTTTCCAAATTTATTAATGAGAATGAAGGAGACAATAAAATAATTTGAAATTTACAATGGCCTTGTGGGAAAATATCCATTTTAATCACAACATGCAAATAATCATATCCGACAATATCACATATCTTCAGTTTTTGAAAAAAAAGTATTTTGTCACCTTAAAGATCTGAGAACTCATTTTAGACCCTTGTTTAAGTGGCAGTTTATTGCTATATCTCATAAGATGATGGCGCTGTAGAGGACCCTAGGCTTGTCTCATCACTCTAACACAACTGGCTAACAATCAAATCATCCTATTGGTATATTTCTGTGACTGTGAACAAAATAAAATTTAGAAAATGGAAAAGAGATGATGATATGATCACCACACTAGGGAAGAAGCTAAGGAATGCCTAAGGAAAGTTGATCTTTCTGAAATATATGATCATAACACAGGGACATAGTTACAAACCAAAAAATGACAAAGGAATATACAATGAAAGGTGATTTTCTTTCCTGCTGCAAACCTCAAGTTCCACTCCCAAGAAATAACTAGATGATGGTTTCTTGCATTTTTTTTGTAAAAGTTTTCATGAGAAACAAAAACTTGTACATAAGCAATTTTTTTTTAAAGATTTATTTATTTGAGAGAGAGAGAGACAGAGAGGGAATGGGAAGTTTTCTGTTGAAAGGAAGTGCCAGGGAAGAGCACTGGGTAAGGGAGAAAAAAGGGGAAAGAATCTGGAGCAGACTCTGTACTGAGTATGCAGCCCAACCCATGGGGCTCAGCAGGGCTCAACGTGGGGCTCAATGCCCCCTGAGATCATGACCCTGAAATTATGATCTGAGTTACAAATCAAGTGTTTGACACTCACCTGACTGAGCCACCAAGGTGCCCTGAGAAATTTCCCTTTTTCATACAAAAATACATGTGCAGGTCTACACACACATAACACCATTATCTACGCATCTAACATGTAAACATGGATTTTTAAATAACAGAAGTATTCACTATTCTAAATTTTGCTTCTTTCACTTAAAAATATTTCTTGACAATTTTCCATATCAGCACGTATAGCACTACTGATTCTGAAAAGCACATATCAGCACACTACATTAATGAGTTAATTTCATCTCACTTTTTGAAAGGCTGGACTTAATACCTTGTAGTTAGCTTCTATGACCAACAGATGGCGCTTACCTTTTTGGTTTGAAATGACTGCATGGATCTCTTCAGGGTTGCAAAAGGCACGTTTTTGAGAGTGTATAAAATGCGTTCCATTTATTTTTTCTCATATCCCATAGAACTTAATAGGTGAAAAAGATGGATCTAAAAAGTATTTGTTGACTTTTATTTATCTGACCAAATTTCTCAGGCATATCCAAATTCTCTCTAAAAAATTTTAATTTATAAGTTTAATTAGCGGAGGCTTGCTTTCCAAAAGCCAATTAAAAAATGCTAAAATCTAATAAATATACCCAATTACACGGCACCAGAATAAAGGGCAATTAATATTGGCAACCTGGAACAATTTAAATATGCCATTTGTGATAAATATAAAAATGAAGTACCTATCTTCTCATAGTTTGTTTTGTATACGGGGGGCTCTCACTGACTGGATTTTGAATGAGTTACTACTGCCATCAAGTGTTAGCATTCATCCTTTTCAATTCACACAAATGCACAAAAAATAACACCAAGATAGCAGTGTGTTTTCAACGTAACTGTGTAAGTCCTGCATAACATAAAGCATAGCATAACTTATGCTGTCATACAGCATTTAATGGAATTTCAGAACGCTGCATGCCATTCAAGTCTCCCAAATAAAGTCATACTAGTTTATATGAAGGATATATTTTACTCAATTTACTTGGTCTGTGTGGTGAACACTCTAAGGTAATCCCCTAGTGAACCTTCCACTTCTTGCTATTCATGGCTTTGTGTAACCTTCTCCTCTTGAATGCTGGTAAGACCTTGGGTCCTGCTTCTAACCAACAGAATATGACAGAGATAGCAGATGTCATTAATGTCAATGTCATGCCCATACTATGATACATACACGAGTGTGTGTGTGTGTGTGTGTGTGTGTGTGTGTGTGTGTATTCGTTGTGCTAGGAAGCACTAGGGAGATCTGCTTTGCTGACTTGAAGGAATGAGCAGCCCTACTGAGAAAGCCCAGGGCAAGGAAGTGAGAATAATCTCTAGGAATGGCTGTTAACTCCCAGGACCTGTGGGTGGCCTTCAACCTGAACGCATCCTCCAGCCAACAGACAGCTAAGAGGGAGGGCCTTCGCTTATATAGCCACATGAAAACAAATGCTGCCATAACATTTTCCCAAATGGAGAACCCCAGATGAGAACCCAAGCCAGCCAGGTGCCTTGACTGTAGCCTGGTAAGATCCTGAGCAGAGGACCCAACTAAGCCTGGACCCCCCAACACCTGAAAATTCTAAGATAACTAATGTATGTTATTTTAAGTCAGTTTGTGAGAATTTGATACACAGCAGTAGAAAACTAATACTACATATTAAAACACTTTATTTTGTAGTATTTAAGGAATATGGGCCAATTAAAAGAGGTCTTTAAAAATTCCTTAATTGCAAAAAAAAAAAAATCCTTAATTGCATTTCTGAAAGTTACATTTAACATGCTCTGGTGGTAATTTTCTTGGGTGATTTGCCAGTACATGAACAATTTGAATTACAATGCCAATCTACTGAAAAAAACTACAAATCATAAACCATAATTTTCTGTTTCTCTTAAGAAGAGTAAGGAAGGAGCAGGAACAATACCATGCTAACATTCTTTAATAAGGAGAATTAATATGAAATGTATGTCACCATGGAAGAAACTGTACAAGAACAATGCTTTTATTTTCTGTGAGTTAATCTCTTTTAAACAAAGAAGAAATTGATGAGAAAACCACTACAGCAACATGGTCAATTTCTAAAGTTCCCAATTAAAACTCAGTACGTATACCACATAGGTCCCCAGAAAAATAAATCTGGAGTATCGGTATTCCAATTTGAATTAAGCAGAGTAAGGGCAGAGTAACAGCCAGATGTGTGGTTCTATATCCAGAAAGGGACACTGGGGGCTAAAAGTGTCAGCATTCTGCACTTGGAGTCAAGCAGGCCAGTCTCCAGCAAACCACAGAGCAAACCAAATTGAATGAAGCCTGTGGAGTCTACACTGTGGTCCCACAGCAGTGGTTGGAGTCCTGATCCAAGATCCCCCACTCTGTTCTCCATTTTCAACCAGAAAGGCATAAATGACCTTTGCAGGCTTCAGGGGCTTTCCCACATTTACTTCTCCATCATTTATTGGAGGCTTGCATGGACTCGAATTCCCATTGGGCAATGTCCCATTTTCCATAATTCCACTCACCACAGGAAAGCAATAAAAGGATCTACTCTGGGGTGGTTTTTTCTAGGATCGAGCCTGGTAGCTAGTCCTTGATGTTTCTAATAAATGGGACAAGAAAAGGGCACAAGGGTAGGGATGCCGACTTTGGCATTCATGCACAGGGTTGGTTATCTTTACATACACCGTATCAACTCCTTTTAAAGTCCTAAAGTATTTAAGTGTGACAATGATGATAGCTAACAGCGACTGCACGCTCCTGGGGTACTTGCATTGGTTGCGTTAATGAAGTACCTTAACCTTTAACACAACTCCGTGGAATAGGCATTATAACTCTACTCTCCGTATGAGTTAGGAACCTGAGGTTCACAGAGGTTCGTCATTGCTGAATCGAAGTTGAAGCACATTTTCTTTAACAGATGTCATTTTTTAAGCAGTTTTAAGTTCATATTAAAATGGAGTAGGTTTCCCATATACTTTCCCATATAAAGAGATTTCCTCTATACGCCCACTCCCCACTCATGCAGAGCTTCCCCCATGACCAACATCCCTCATCAGAATGGTAGGTGTCTTTCAACTGATGAACCTGCACTGACACATGATCACCCCCCAAAGTGATGATCACATTAGGGTTCAGTCTTAATATTGTACGTTCTATGGACCTTGGATGAATGCCTAACGACCATGACCTATATCCACCATTACAGTATCCTCAGAGTAGGTTTGTGCTAATTTAAATCAAAGCCCGTATTCTTAACCATAATGTTATAAAGACTCCCAATGTATGGGTTGTCTGGTAGACAAAGGGACTTACCTAAAGATGTAACTGGCATATTTGTATTCTCAAGAGTAAACCCACTGTATACATCCTGGTACTATTGATTTAATTAGTGGACAACTGCATGCTGTATGACGATTAGCAAAGCATTTCCTCTAAGGATTTCGTGTACTCCTGGCAAGAGTCCTACTTAAGGTGAATGGGCAGTAGAGAGCAGCCATGTGGTTAAGACTTTGGTTTGGGGGCCAACCGGCTTAGATTTAAATACTAGCCCCAAAGCTCCTTATGCCCACGAGCTTGAGTAAATTAACCTCTCAATTTCCTGATCTGTGAGGCGCCGTAACAATGGCCACCTCACAGAGCCTACATGCAGTGAGCCCATGCTTGCTGCAAGCACACGCAATAAATGGTGGTGGTCGTGTTTCACGTGTGATGCACTAGAACCCCCAGGAGTCAGAAGAGTGTGCACAGGCCCTAAGGTAAGGAGTGGGGTCCCGTTTTCTGACTCTAGGCACTTTCCCTCTATCCCCTCGACTTCCAAAGGTGTAAGATACGAGTTTTCCGATGTACAAGATTGCCCCCTTCCAAGGGGTTCAGCTCAAGGTCCATCTTTATCCCCGCACCTCCAGGTGGTACAAAAGTTTCAAATTAACTGCCCCCAAACGTTGCCTGAGTTGGTAAGCACAACCCCAGCCTAGGACCCTCTTTCCCGCTCTCAAAACCTGCGTCACAAGTCCCCTGCGAACATTCACGGGGCACCTCGTTCCACCCGGAACCCCCTCCTCGCACAGCGAGAACGACCTCGACCCCAATTGGCTATCGCCCCGGGCAACCGAGGACGCGGTGGGCACGCGGGGCCTCCGGCCGGTATTTAAAGGCCGGAGCTGCCCACGCCGGCTCAGTCCCGCCAGGACAGCGACGGTGTAGCACCTGGGTTGGGAGGGAGCAGCAAGGTAACGCGCAACCCCTGCCTCCCCGGTTCCCAGCCCGCGCCTCCGCCGAGGCGGGTGTGTGTGGGACCCGGAGCGGGTCTCACCGTGCGTCGCCCACCAACACCTTCCTCCCCCACCATCCTTACCCACCCCCAGTCCCGCCCAACCCACCTGGGCAAGACAACTTGGGTGCGAAAGACAAGAGATTACGAAGGAAGAGCGATCGAGCAAGCAGAGAAGAGGGAGAAGGGGGGAAGAGGGGTCCTTTTGGAGAGAAAGGCGCCCTCCCGACAGCAGGCACGTGGTGCTGCCCAGACAGACAAGGCTCTGCAGACCTTCAGACCAGGCCAACCGACGACAACTTCTAGGACGCTTCTGTTTAGACCTCCGGGAGCTCCTTGGACGATGACCCAGACCCTCGACAACAAGGAGGACCCTCTCAACCGGGGCGGCGGCTGGGCGACCTCCGCCCCCTTGCGTACCTCGTATACCTGCCACCGAAGGCGCAGGGGCGCTCCCATAAACAAGCGGCGCCAGCGCTATGGTTCCAAGCCCGAGTATGAGCCCCCCAGGAAACAGCCGAAGCAACAGCACGGTCCGGGCCCTTGGTTCCAGCCACCCCGACGGCCCTACTGGGCCGTGTACTCCAACTGGGGGCGCTGGGGAGAGCCCTGGCGCCCACCTCCAGCCGGATTCTGGAAGCCTCCCGGCCGAGTGCAAGTGATCTGGGTGTTTGGTGTGCACCCGCTCTGCCTCTGCTGCTGCTCCTGCTGGGGCGGGCCCTGTAACCCCGGCTGGGCGAGGCCCCCCGGCAGGAAGAAGCGCTGGGGCCGCAGGGGCCGCGGCCTGCGCCGCCACCCTCGCCGCCCCTTCCCGAGGAGCCCGCCCGTGGATCTGAGCACGCTGCTGAGGCCGGTCAACCTGTACGGGTGGCGGGCACCCGGCATGCGGGCGCCGCGCAACACCACCCAGTTCATCATGAACCAGATCTACGAGGACATGCGGCAGCAGGAGAAGCTGGAGCGCCAGCAGGAGGCGCTGCGGGCGCAGCAGGCGCAGGCGCGCGGCGCGGCCTCCCCCGGGGGCTCCTCCGGGAACGACGCGCCCCCCAGCGGCAGCGAGGAAGAGACGGAGCCGCGGGAGACCTTGTACCCCTTTGCGCAGAATCCCTCTCTGGGCTTCAGTCCCGACCCCCACGAGGAGCACCGGTTTCCCACCACACAGCCTTGGGGGGAGGAGGATGACGACGACAACGAAAGAAGGGAGGAGGAGGAGTGTGACGAGGAAGAGTGTGACGAGGAGTGTGACGGGAGGGAGGAGGAGAGCGAGGAGGAGGAGGAAGAGGAGGAGGAAGAGGAGGAGGAGGAGGAGGAGGAGGAGGAGGAGGAGGCTCAGGCCGGAGATGAAGAGGAGGTCGAAGAGGCTGACTGCGCGGAGGAGGGGGAGGAGGACGAAGAGGAGGAGGAAGAGGAAGAAGAGGAAGAGGAGGATATGGAAGAGGAAGAGGAGGGGGTGGAGGAAGAGGAGCCGAGAGAGGAAGAGAATCCTTTACCTCTAGAAATGCCTTTATCATTCCTAGTGGGGGCTGAGGAAGAGAGAGAGAACTTTATAAACTGTACTTATTTAAGCCCCAAGCAGATAATTCCCAAAGTGCCCCAGGAAGCACTCCTCATGGTAGACGACATTAACTGTTAGACCTCAGGAAAGGGATTGAGAATGGGATGGAACTGATTTAAGGCGAAAATGGATTAGCAACCTATTAAAAATTAAAAATTAAATTAAAAATTAAAAAGTGAGTTCCATTAATAAACATACCTATGTAAACCCCTTCTTTGGCCATTATAAAATGTTGAAAAATTGGTGTGTTTCTTTATGACTACGGGTGGGGGAGGGGGAGCTTTCAAATGCAGTTTAATTGGACATGATTAAAGGCCAAATATTTTATTACTGCAGTTTGAATAGTTTCATTTGGTGTTTTCCTCCTCTAGACACCTAAGACTTTTTCTTTTTTCTTTTTTTTTTAATTCTGGCAATGCTGATTTTTTTTTTTTTTTTACAAATTTATTCAACTGTCTACTTAATGAGCTTGGAATCCACAGATAGGTTGGCTGTTTACATGCTTAAGAAGCACATGCCATGGCTACTGAATGTCAGTGCTCTTCACGTAAGAGTGAAATCACTGAAAAATATTTTTCCTTGTAGATTCTCCACCTTCAGAGTTCATTTTTGCGGGTTGTATTATGATAACCCCATTTGCAGTCTCTTGTGGCATCGCTCACTTATATTCCTTGTTCCACAGTGCTATGGATCTTCCTCAGAAGAACATGAAGTTGCTTCTGTGGAACTGGTTATCTGCCATGGCCTCAACAATCCATAAATCCATGCATGGAGAGGATTCCCCATGGTCAGAAGTCAACTTGCACAGCTAGTTAAAATCCAAGGTAACTGCAAACAATGGAACATAGCTTAGATTTCAAAGCATTGTTCCTGGATATATTCCTTGTCATAAGTTCACAGGAACCATAAAGATAGTTTTTGCACAATGGATTCTTTTTTTTTTTTTTTTAAGGATTACTGGCCTTTTGGGGGTGGAATATCTTATTTCTTTCCCAGTTTGTCTTCCTTCATAAAGGAGAATAAAACAAAGATGTGTAAGTTCAAGCCTGTGTGAGCTTGTTTCTAATGTCTAAACAATTGTCTACGAACAACATTATTCAAGTAATAGCTTTTATTCAGACATTTTTAGGAAGTGATAATACATTTCCTCCTGGGCACTTAATTCTCATAACTTAATAAAAAGTTCCATCTGTAGCATATTTCCAAAATATCCCTAGATGAAGAATTTGAACCTTCTTTCTCAGAAATTACATTTTTGACCAGCTGTACTTCTAAGTATAGTTTGAGCCACACTTTAGTATTTATTTGCTGGAAACTATATGGTGGTACCTTACCTGGATGTTGCTTTTTACTCATATATCCCAGGGTACTACAGCTTTGGGGGGAATAAGCTTAAGCTCTTGAAAAATAAAAAAAAAATTAAAAAAGTGTTAAATGAAAGTACTCTGTTTTTCACTTATTATTTAAACACTAGAAATCTCTTCAGCAATACTTCCGTGGTCAACAGGATGGACAGAAGCAACAACTTACACATTGTAGGAATTTTAAAATGGTGCTGAACACTCCAAACATTTAATAATACTCTAAAAGATCATGACTTTCTACGAGAGGCAATCTGAGTGACCTGTACAGTTAGGTTTCCATAGTATGCTCACTATTCTAGTGTCTATATGTGGGGGGAAGCCAAGAGGCCTGCTCCTGGGACTGGTCCACAAATCCCAGCAAATCATAGCTCATAAATACTTTATCCAAGACATTCAAATATTCACTAAGTCGTAAGTGTGTTCTCATTAAGGATTTAGGCTTTCATTTAGGATTTAATTTCTTCCTAATCACATCAGACAATTCTCAGTTTATTACAAAAGATTCTACTTTTGCCTTCAAAAAATTTAACACATTAATTGCCTCCACAGGCACAAGGCATTCTTCACTAGCCCTTATAAAGGATATAAACATGAGCAGTGCCTCAGCAATTTCCTCTGCTTCCTGAACCATTCTTCAACAAATGGTTACTGCACTACTAGGGGCCAAGCAATGTGAATTGTGATAAGGATACAGTGGTGAGGGGCGCCTGGGTGGCTCAGTGGGTTAAAGCCTCTGCCTTCGGCTCGGGTCATGATCCCAAGGTCCTGGGATTGAGCCCCGCATCGGGCTCTCTGCTCAGCGGGGAGCCTGCTTTCTCCTCTCTCTCTGCCTACTTGTGATTTCTGTCAAATAAATAAATAAAATCTTTTTTTTAAAAAAAGGATACAGTGGTGAAAAAACAAAATTCCTACTCTCACATTGCTTACAGTTTAGTAGAAAAGACACGTGAAATGAGGTAGACAAATTAGTCAGTGCAAGCAATGCCAAGGAAATGCATCACTATGAAAGTATAAATCACAAAGAAATCCAAGAGTAAAGCTGGGGATATTAACTGTGGGCAGAAGGAACCGTGCACGAATCTGAAGGCTGAGAGCTGGGAGGCACTTGGTGTCTTTAAGGAACTGAGGATGGACCTACCAGTGTCCCGGCAGAACAGCTGATGAAAGTGATGCAGGGAGGCCAAAGCTCTATTATCTGTTCATTTCTATGCTACCTCTATCTTTTGAAAGACACCGGCAAAACTTAATGAAGGAAGAAGATGATTAGTCCCTGATAATTTTCTATCTGAACTCTTTGTTTTATTAGCCAGATAGTGTGATGGTCCCTTCAGTATGAAATAAATAATGTTGAGGTTGGGGGGAAGATAGTCATCCCAGTGCACCCATCATTAACACTTTCAGACACCTCCCCACCCACGACCGTCTAATGACAGGGTCCTAGGGATTGTTGCTTAGCACACTTGGAGCATTCCCATGGAGAATCTCTGCACAGAACGTTCAGTACAAGTGGAACATTCAGGGATATTGGTATGAACTCAGAATAAACCCAGTTTTTAGTTTGAGCTGTAAGTGTACACTTGAAGAAAACATGATTTTTCAAAGTAAGCTCATTATTCTTTTTTTTTCTTTTAAAAAAAGATTTTAGTTTTTTAAGAGAGAGAGAGATAGTGAAAGAGAGCATGGGTGGAACAGAGAAGGAGAAGCAGACTCCCACCAAGCAGAGAGCCTGATGCAGGGCTCCATCCCAGGACCCTGATCATGACCTGGGCAGATGCTCAACTGACTGAGCCACCCAGGTACCCCATAAGGTCATTATTCTTAAAGTCAGTTCAAGCTTCATGAGTGAACACAGTGTGATAAAGAGGTGCCGTGTAGCCATTTTTGTCAAGAATTGAGGTATTCTTTCCTTTGTCAATGAGGAGAAAAATAACATTATAAATCACAAATATGTCTGGAAAGCCCAGGCTTGATAAGAAGCTTTGCTGTCAATCCTCGAGTGTTTTTAAATATAGAGACTTTGGTAATTTTCCTTTCCTAGTGCAGCATTTCTTGATTTATCTTCATTGTCTCCACAGTAACTCAAAAGGATTTTTTTTTCCTGTGAAAATATTAGTCTTCTAAGGATAGTTTACCATTTGACATTTAGAGATTAACTCTGAATTCTGAGTATGGTTTCATAAAACTTTGAACATCTGCATATGAAAAAAAGGAATTCCCACATATTTAGTTCCATTAAACTAGACACAAGAGGTTAAATAACCAGTTTCCTGCCTGCCACGCCAAACCTGGGGGGTCTGGGAAGAAAATGGTACCGTTATCTCACAGGTGGTCTCAGAGCCTGGGAATAAATAAGACTAAGTTTTGATTTTAGCAGCATAATAAAATTATATATGCAGCCTTGTTGTTTGTATGTAGATAGGTTTTTATTAGTGTAATAACCATAGAAAATTACCCTTAATGCTTCCAAATTCCTTCGGCCTTGGTTATCTGTGTATTTAAAGCAGTATCAGGATGTGGCTGCAGCTTACCTCTTTCACTACTATCATTTTGCGTCTCTTTGCTTTTTATTTATTTTTGCATCTATTTACTTTTAATCAGTCAATGGAACATAGCCAAACATCAAGATCAGCTGACAGAAGAGAAGAATTTGGGCATCTCTGTGTGGTCAGAGCTGCAAAAGAGACTCAGCAGTCATCGCTTGCCTTGGGTCTCTTTCCTCAAAAATACTTGTCATACTCCGTTACCACTCAGACCTACCTTGAAGACCAAATAACCCAATATTTAATAAGTGCGGTATAGAGACTGGGGGCTCAGTGGGTTAAGTATCTGCCTTCGGCTCAGATCATGATCCCAGCGTCCTGGGATGGAGTCCCACAACAGTCACCTTTTTCAGCAGGGAGTCTACTTTCTCCTTCTGCTTGTGCTCTCTCTCTCTCTGACAAATAAAATCTTAAAAAAAAAAAAAGTGCAGTATAGACTGTCCATCACTGTTAATCATTATATGCTAAAGTACACCTTATAATCAAAATCATGTCAATTTCTGAACATTAGATCAGCTCAGATTCATTAACGAGGCACAGGAAACGTCATCTCATGGCAATTCTGTTGGACTGAGATATCTAGATATTTTAGTTGTGAGCACTAATCTAAGCATGAACCAACTTGCCCTAGGCATTTGGTTTGGGCTCCTGCTAAAGCAGTGTGCAGATGTAGTGGTCTGGAGCCTAGATATTGAAAGTATAGTCCACGGACCACAGGGTATTGGAATCACCCGAGATCTTGTTAGAACAAACCTCTACCAACCAGCCTCCACCCACAACCTACTGAGTTGGAATCTGCTCCATAGCAAGACCTTTAAGAGCTATGCATGCTCATGAGGCACCTAGAAGTTCTGGGTGGAGGGGTTTGTGCCATCGCAGAGCCCTGGTGGGAAGCCAATGATCAAGATCACAGTCTGGGCCTCCGAAACTTCTATCATTTCCTACTTGTGTGACCTTAGGCATGTTCCTGAAATTCTGGCTTCTCGTTTTCTTCCCTGTAGTATCTACCTCATGAGATTAAATGAGATTTTGAAGACGACGTGGGTCAATACTCAAACACTCAGGAGAGCGATATTCAAGAACTACTGGTTATCAGAATAAACGTTCAGGAAGTGCACAGATGAGACCACTGACATATTATGGGTTGTCTAGAAGTCATTTGTTAAGTAATCAGAACAACTATAAATGCAAAGCCTCACAAGATAAATACTAAAGTCACACATTAACTGTCTCATTTCCCCCAAAGATAACTAATCAGATACATTTCTTTGAGCTGCACTTACCATTGGGCAGGGCTATGAAAATCAGTTAAATCTCCACAGCTAGAACTTCTGTTCTTTATCATCTCCCCCTAATGCCAGCTCAGTGATGTCTCTTTCCTTCTTATGGCTGACATTAATACTTTAATACTAGTGCCAAGAATTATCCACTCAAGTCAGGCTCATTCTTTTTCATACAGCCATTGCGTCTTTTCAACGTGTTTTGATGTAATGCTTAAAGAAAAAGGTTCTATCTTATGCTAAGCCTAAAGACAGTGGAGATTCCAATAAATATTAAATACCTGCGTGGAACATGTCAACTATTCAGAACAGAAATCTTAATACTTCAAAAACCATGTAAGCATATGCAAGATTCTTAACATGCATTATCACATTAAAGCATATAGCCACACTGGGAACTAATGCTTAATTTTCCTAATACAGACGAAGGACCTGAAATTCAAAGTAGTTGTTTCAGGACCCAAGTCCTTTGTTCTGAGTTTAAAGTTATGGGCCCATTGTATTATTGGAACATCTCTCCCATTGTCTTATTTAAGACAGCCTGTGTGGGAACAAAATTTCCTTTTATAAGCTTGACCTGAGTTCGAAGGAGAGGAGAAGGGATTACAGCCCCTTCAGTGCAGGGTTGGTAATAATGGTACCTACCTAAGGAAGAGATACTGATACCGATACCCTGTCTCAATTATGATCCTTAGTGGTACTTTAATAGTTTAGGTAAGTCATAGGATGACAATCTTAGACACTGTTAATAATTATATATATGTGTCAATATACACATATTTGATGAGAAAAAAACACCTGATTGGGATAATTTATAGTTTTAGATATTGTGCTTCTTCTCACCTATAATTAAATTACAATCAAAATTTTATGTTAGGAAAATATTCACAAGAATGGTAGGTAATTTTGTAGGGCTGTAAGATCCCTGGGTATCATTCGTCATACTACAACATTATTGAAGATTCTGTCTTATGCTATTAATATTAGCATCTTCTGTTGTTTTCATGTGGCATTTGAACTTTTTATAATGCTTGTACTACTGTTATCATGAAATATTTGGGCATTCTCTCCTGTGAATAGATTTAGATTTTTTAGCATGTTACTTTTAGTTCTAGTAATTCAAGGCTTTTTACTGGGGTTAATTAAGTTACCAGTTCTCACCAAAACCACTGTTAGACTTCATATGACACTTACCATTAATAGCACTACCAAAAGTGAAATTATAATGCTGCTAAATATAATTGTATTTTTTTGCTATTGTAACTTTCTTTCGATTGTAACATTCCCTGGGAGATAATAAAAAATGACAAGCTGAGGTCAGGACTGAGTGGATCTACATTCTTTCACCCCTGCGGACTTTCCAAAGTCAATGTTCATCTTTTACTTATTCCTTAAAATTAAAAAAATATCGGCGCCTGGGTGGCTCAGCAGGTTAGGCGACCAACTCTTCATTTGGGCTCAGATCATGATCTCAGAGTCATGAAATCAAGCCCCACATCGGGCTCCACTCTCACTAGGGAGTCTGCTTGAAATTCTCTCTCCCACTGACCCTCCCCTTGCTCATGCTCTATTTCTCTCTAAAATAACTAAAAATAAATCTTTTTTTAAAAAAATAAAAATAAAGCACGCTTTCCTTTTCTTAAAAAATTGGTGAATTACACACTATTCCCTGCAATAATCTCATCACCTCAAAGTATATAGCAGGACAAATATTTAAATACAAAACAAAGTTAAACTTTCTTTACTCTCAGTTTTGCCTTCTTTCAGAACATATGCTCTTCCTACTATTAATATGTTGGCGCCACCTAGTGGCAAGGGAAAAACTTTTAGATGTGAACTAATGATCAGGGTGTTTCTGTTGTGTTTACAGATGCATTTTGTGGGGACACGTATATATTAATACACAGAGAAGAGATGTTGGCACGAAGCACCATATTAAGATATTTGCATAACTTATTTGAATATGTTACCAAGTATCTCGGTGTTTAATAATAGTAAGTAAATTGGGTCTTTTTGACTATTGAAACTAAGTCTTAAATATAAACTATCAAAGTTTGTAAAAGAAGGAAAACAGACCCACAAGACTCTTGGATTTCCACAGATTATTATCTGATAGTGATAAAAAAATTTTATCTAGATATATTATTACAATCTATTTTGAATTCCTGACACTTTTTGAAAGATTTTATTTATTTATTTGACAGAGAGAGAGAGAGCACAAGCAGGGAAGTGGCAGGCAGAGAGAGAGGGAGAAGCAGGCTCCCCAGTGAGCAGGGAGCCCGAAGTGGGGCTTCATTCCAGGACCCTGGGATCATAACCTGAGCTGAAGGCAGACACTTAACTGACTGAGCCACCCACGCGCCCTCCTTTTGACATTTATAACACTATTTTATATCAGCAATTTGTTTTGATTTTAATATCAACAGCAGAAAAGACAACAAATTTGGAATTGATCTTTATTTTTTCTTTTTTTAGGTTAGTTTTTTATTTTATTTTATTTTATTTTATTTTATATATTTGACAGAGAGAGCATAAGCAGGTGGAGTAGCAGGCAGAGGAAGAGGGAGAAGCAGGCTCCCTGCTGAGCTAGGAGCCCAACACGAGGCTCAATCCCAGGTTCCTGGGATCATGACCTGAGCCGGAGGCAATTGCTTAACCAACTGAGCCACCCAGGTGCCCCTGGAATAGATCTTTATGCTTAAATTATAAATCCAAATTGCTGAAGTAAACAATTCTTAATACCTTAATCCTGAGAAATAAAAATAAGCGTATGTGCCCATTGGCCTAGTTTTATATTTATATATATAAGAAGTTTAACGTTTTTATTTTAAGTTCTATTAGCTGACATACAGTGTTGTTTTGGTCTCGTTTTAAGTGAAAGACCTGTGATAGTCAGTTACCTCCAGGACTTGAGCATCACAATTTATTAATGATCACAGACAATAGTTAGAGGACAACTTATTGAGAAAGAGACAAACCTGCTCTTTTTCCAGCATCCAGAGTATAATTAATATTTTTATTATTGTCCCATTTCCAGCTCTTTCCAGCTGCTTAACCACATGTACTGGGAGCATAACTCAGTACTAAGGATTGGCTCTGCCTTAGCCTGAGAAGCCATTTCCACATTCACAGCTTCCTTAGTAATGCATTCATTATGTGATGCCGGGAGCACCTCCACAAAGGGCAGGTACTCCTGCTTTCTACTTCCTTCATACTCTCTTTATTGATAATTCTATTACCATCAAAGTTATGGTTAGTTTTCTATAGTTCTCTTCTGCCTAGGGAATCCCCCTCCCCACCAGGGCAAAGAACTAATTTCCTATTTTCAGTGCAGACTCTTGCATATAGGAAGCCCTCCATGCATGTTTTTAATACTATGAAAAAAATAAAACGAAATCTATGAAATGATCTCTGGTGATCAGGTAGTTCTCATAGGGAAGCATAGTGACTTATTCATGATGTGTGTAATAAAACCATTTTCAGCAGGAAGCATGGAGATCATCTCTTGCACCCAGAACTCCGCGTCATCCGATGAGTAGGTCCTTGTGGACAGACAAATCCTTACAGGAACTGAACACAAAGTCCTTGAATGTAACAAGGAAGCTCATGGCTCTAGCTTGGCAGGCCACAGAATCATGAATGCAAACCACCTTGATAATATTCACAGCAACAATTCTCTTAAAGTGCACCTGCAACGGGGCACCTGGGTGGCTCAGTGGGTTAAAGCCTCTGCTTTCGGCTCAGGTCATGATCCCAGGGTCCTGGGATCAAGCCCCACGTCAGGCTCTCTGCTCCGTGGAGAGTCGGCTTCCTCCTCTCTCTCTGCCTGCCTCTCTGCCTAGTTGTGATTTCTCTCTGTCGAATAAATAAAATTTAAAAAAAGAAAAAAAAAGTGCACCTGCAACTACATTTGAAGTGTCTCATAATTCTGCAGTTTAAAGTAACTGGTTTGGAAATTTCAACAATTTAGGGCAGCCTGGGTGGCTCAAACATTTAAACATCTTCTCAGGTCAGGATCCTGGCTGGGGTCCGGGTCCTGAGATCAATCCCCACATCAGGCTCCCTGCTTGGCAGGGAGCCTGCTTCTCCCTCTCTTCCCCCTTCATGCTTCCTTGCTATCTCGGTCTGTTTCCCTCAAATAAATAAATAAAATATTTTTTTTAAACCAAACTCTAATTCTATGCCACGTTTAAAATAGCGCCGGCCTAGTCCTTATCTGGTGTCAGAACTACACGCCGGGTTAGTTTAGCACAGTGAGGAAGCTGAAACTGATGGCACCTGAACGGGGAACCATCGTAGTCTGGGGTGTAAAGCTAACAGACGCCTGGAGTTGGGAGCCCCGCACTGTTTTTCTTGTGTCATTGCTCTGCCCCATGAAATGGGGAAGGGGAGGTGAGTATGATGAAATTTCAATTTCAGTTCCGATTATTCAAGGACATCCCTCGGAGTAAACATCCAAAGTCAAACTCCGGCAGTCACACTGCAATATTGTAATCCTGCCCTGAAAAAACGCTGAGTCTCCGTAATTGATGTCCAGAGGTTCTGTGATAAATTATTTATGGGATGAGACGTTTTTAAAGAGAGACAAGCAGCAGAGTGCCAAACCGTGCTGGAATATTCCCATCATTAGAGCAGTTTCCTGGCCCCTTTCCCCTTTCTTCTAAGGTTGAAAGTAGAAAGCACATTCTGATGGCAGAATTCTTAATTCTCTAAATGAGGAATCAGCTGTCACTAATAGAAGTGGGGGGAATGGAAAGTTGTCAGCGGCTGGCAGGGAAAGAATGCAAGGGCTGTCACTGGTAGGGGGAAATTTAAAATACGGTATAAAAAATAAAAGCCGTAGCCAATATCGGGAGGTCAGTTAAAAGCTTTGCGTATCATGAAGAGTCCAAGTGTAAAAGCTGAGAAATGTTCACCAAAAGGAGAATATCAGGAATTAGAGAAGGCGAGAATTGAAATGGGAAATGTGGATGAAACTTCACAGAAAATAAGGACTTAGCTAGGAAAATTACTATGTGAACTGTCACAACTCCTCTGCTACTCATTACCATCAGACCAGGCCCTAAGTAAGGCAACAGACAGGGAATTTCAATTTGACTGTGCTTCAAAATTCCTTTTCCAAAATAGTTTCTATCAGTCATGTCATATTTATGTTTTCTCTAGCTTAAACACCCTTCCTTAAACCTCACCACTCTTTCAGTTTGAGACAATTTTTTTTCTTTATAAATCAACTTTTACATTCTGCACTTATCAGGAGAGAGTTGACAATGAATAATACGGAATGAATATATTAGCATGGATTAGCTTGTCCTGTTTAGCAAAGCTGTTGACTTAGAAGAAAAGAGGGCCTATGGAAATAGAAGAGAGGTAAGATTTGAGGGGGATTATACGTGGTGATTCATTGCTGATGGGGACTGGAGGGAGAAAGCTGATTGGTCTAGACTACATACACCAGACAGATTCACAAGGATCTTACTAAAATCCTTGAGGTCAAATGTGTTTTAGAATGCAGCATTTTCATCATTTAGGTTCATTATTCTTAGCCATTTTTATACGAAAACTATGGGACACTAAAGTTTAGACTCAGAACACAGCTACTTTGCAAGCAGAAGAGAAACAGAACTCACTAAATTGAACATATGTTACATATCTTACACGCGGGCTGTCAGGTTATTTAAATAATTTCATTAGGCAATGAACAGATGTCCAGTTTACTTATCCAGGTAGGTTAACTTATTATTCACGTTAATGCACCTAAAAATTGTTTTTTTAAGTAGTCTCCACACCCAGCATGGAGCTCAATGTGAGATTTGAACCCATAACTCTGAGATCAAGCCCTGAGCTGAGACCCAAGAGTCAGATGCTTAACTGACTGAGCCACCCAAGCTCCCCAAGAATTTTTTTCTATTCCAATTCCAAATACACTACTTACTCCTAAGACTATAGTTATATACACAGGTACAAATATATATATTTATATATATAAATACATATATACACATTTATAATTTCATATGACACTTTCCCTTTGGTGTGCCATTACTTATTGATTACCTATAAAAATATTTTATAGCAGGCTATAGAGGCTAGTGATCATCTAAAAAAGGATAAGAATAATTTATGTCTGCCTTTGCCTTACAAATATTAATCATACCTTCTGCAGTAGATTGACTTAATCAAGGGGTATTTGCATGTGGCGGAGAGTGATACATTCAATTAATGTACACTTAAAACAGAGGGTAGGTCCATTTTGGGAAGCCATTCATTCATTCACTCACCCATTGTGTTTTGTGTACTTCCTAAAATTTTAGGGACTACTCTAGTGCTATTGGTAAATCTAAGGGTTGTATCCAAAATATTTAACCACCAGTAGGTAGTATGAGTATCAGTTAATCAGAACAGACACTAACCAAATGACATTCTAGAAATGACTGCATGTAAAAGATAGTCTCTGCCTCCAAGGGGCTTACCATTTCTTGAGGGAGACTGATGAGTTAATAGGCAGTTACCAAACGGTATGAAAACAGATCTAATGAGGGTAAACACAGGACAATAAAACTTCTTCAAATAACCCACGAGGTTTTTTTACCTATTTAGACTCTTACCTACATCGTAAGTCTAGACACATTGAAAATTGATAACCTGGAAGAATCCAATCAACCAAAAGTTGTTATCTTCGGAAAATGATTTAATGTAAAATCATTTTTAGAGACTTTTTTAAGAGTTAACTTTTGAGGTTGGCAGCTTTTCCTTAAAAAAAATATATATATACGTTTCTCATAGCTGCTAAATTATCCATTTAAACCTAACTTAAAGATCTGTTGCTTTCTTTCAAGTTTGCATATTTGTTACATAGCACAGCAAGATAGCTGCTTGGATCATATTTCGTGTTAAATATGCTTTTGGAAATTTCTGTGATCGAAAACCATCAGAAACTGAAGCAAAGAAAATTAGCGCATTTCTATCCAAATCAACCAACTACACTGTCTCCTACCCTACTTGCTGTGATTGAGAACCTAGTCAAAAATGCTCAGAAACAAAGGGGTTTAAGGAACCTTGTTTTTTGTTAATTTCTAAGCCTTAATTGAGAGAGAATTCCTTAGTGTGTGGGGCTTCTAGACATTTTCAGGGTACTAGTGACTGATTATTTTAAATTGAAGAATTTTCCCCAAAGGTCAAACACCAGGATCTCTATTTTCTAAAAGTATTTCCAGATATGGAGGGGAAAAAATTAGAAGTCAAGCCCTAATACATTAAAAAAAAAAAAAAAAAAAAAAAAAAAAGCCATATGCAGTTTTAATGGTACTTAGGAACAAAATTAAATAAATCATGCAAAAACACACATATTAGACACACCACTTAATCTGTGTTTCCTAGGCGGCGCAACTCATTCACTGAAATACATGCATGCTTTTCCTCTTATATATGTCATTAGGTATTACGTGGCTTGTGTGGTGCATTGCAGATGTTGCTTTGACTCATAATTTCCCCTAGGTGGCGATCGTTCCAAAGAAGCGATTCCAGCACCACCACCTCAGGGATGAGCTAGTATCAGCATCCAATGTTTACACTTTACTCACTATTTTAATCTTCCCAGGAGGAAAAAAAAAAAAAATGCAATTTGGGACACATTATGACTTTAAATTCTGTCTCCAAAATCTAACAAAATTGAAGAGATGGACATTATCTACTTTAAAATTTTAAATAAGTGTTTGAGAAAAGAGGTTTCAAAAACATTTGTTTGAATTAAGCTAAGATGTTGATTTATTAAGAGGTGACTGAAACATTTTACTGAAGTGTTAATTTCTGGACCATCTTTAAGTCCTTTTCTAAAACCCTGACATTATTATTGAATGCGATGGTTCGTGGATCTCTTTAGATCGTTAATGGGTTTTTTCCACACTGCCCACAATTGCTCTTTTGTGGCTATTTCACTGATAAATAAGGAAAAGTGGGTAAGTGGGGCTAAGCCCACTTACATTTTAGACCCTTCCATAATATATGAAAAAGAAAAAGAGAGAATAATTCAGGAAAAGAGACTCCCTTGACAAAGATAAATGGTATAGATTAAAAAGTATCCTAAATTCAGAAAGATAAGACCTTTTCTATTTCTTCCCATCTTTTTAATCTAATATATATCTTCTAAGACTTTCATCCATTCACACATAACATTTGTTTCTATGGACTTTGCTTTCCACTGCTTTGGAACCTCCCCTTTTACTTTAGTTTTGTTTGTACTTAAAATCTTCAGAGCTCCACCCTAAGGCCTGAACCTTCCAGAGGTGTGGGGCTGACCACAATGAAGCAGGACTCTGGTGTCTCTCTCTTAAATGCTGTCACAGAGTAATTTGGAGGAAACAATAATCCACCTCAAAAAAAAAAAAAAAAGAATATAGACAAAGTACCAATCAATATTTATGTAGCTACTTGCAAGGGAATTTCACATTTTTTTAAAATATATTTTGACACTTTTAACAAACTCAGGGAGTTAGAAAGCACGAATGATCACCATCCCCATTTTACAGATAAAGCTCAAAGAAATTAGGGTCTATGATCAGGGTAAAAATTGGCAACTGAGAAAGCCAGGTGTCCAAGCCTTTCATTTTTCCTTTGTAAGCTCAAAAGGTTTTGGCTACATCCAGCTCTGTGCAGTGAGACTCAAATCCTGCCCCTCCTGCCTTCCCTTGGCCTCCACCTGCCCCCATGGTGTACCGCTGTATTCAGCAAGAGGAGCTCTTTCAAATTTGAAGCAGTTTGTGCCGGTAGCCGCTGGGAAAGGATTTATTGAACCAACTTATGAAACCCTCCTAACGTTCTGATTGGCGTCCTGAGCAGAGGCCATAAGCAATAAAGGTAAGCCCTCGAGTTCAGTGCACTCTCACTCGAACCTCTGTCAGCGTTCCTTTGGATCTTTGACAGCGTAATTTCCATCTCTCTCACAATCTCCTTGGCCACTGCTCCAAATGCAAAGCCCATCATCCCCTGCTATCAATCCATCCGTCCTCCCCGTCCTCCCTGCCCTCCCCCAGAGTCCCACTGATGTCCCCTCTCTCTAGTCCTCTCTCATCACCCTTCGTCTGTGGTCTTCCTTTGTTAGCTCTGGAAACCTCCAGGCAGGGCCAGCTACATAAAATGTAGGGTCCAGGGCAAAATATAAACATAGGGCCCCTTGTGAGAGAAAACAAAGGGAAAAGCTTTTTCCTTTCTTCTGTGGTCTCCTTTCAAACCAGCCATGGTGGTTTTTAAAAAAATTATTGAATATCATGCTCTCCTGGGTGAGGTACCAGAACTGACTCTCCCAAAAGACCAGGCCCCGCCCTATCACTTTCAATGTGGGGCTTGCATTCCAGGCCCCCTATTCATCCCCAAGACCCTTACCTAGTCCCTCAATGGGGGCAGCAGCCATCCCTGGGCAGTGGGGTAGAAGGGTGGGGGGATCAGGTGGCTGAGGCTTTGTCCAGGGAGGTGGGAGGCAGTGGGGATGCAGGCCAGTAGGTGAGCTGAGGTTCTGAGTTGGCACACATTCTTCATCATCCCATCAGCTTCCATTGAGAAAGCAAATTCAAAGACTGGTAAGAATTTCAAGGCAATGTCTACAGAGTATGAGTCCTGATAACAGAGTCCCCTCCTGAATGCAAGGCTCTGTTTGAGGGCACTGAGAGCACATTCCAGAAGCCTGCCTGCCCCATCAGGGTAAACAGCTTTCCCAGCATCTCAACCTTTTTGCAGAGGGAGCCTGCTGTCTTTCTGAAATCTGTGGGTCCTCCAAGGCACTTGCCTTCCCTCGAAGCTGCCTGAGCATACACAGCTGATTCTCTCATGTTCCTGGGGACCAGAGTCGGGGTGAGAGGCATAATTCCTGCTCTACAATGATGCCCACTTATAAACCTTGACTCTCTAGCCTAGCATGAGTGGGGTGCCCATCATGACCACAACCAAAGTCCTTCTACCTTTCTCCTCCTGTCCGTCTATCAGGAACCTGAACACTATTCAGCTTTCAGTGATCACTTTATTGCCGCCAGAGCCCAGTCTTCCTCTCCCATAGAAACCCTGCCATCCCCCTAGTTCTTTTGGAAACCCATACCACAAAAGCCATTTCACAGGCCTGTGGCCTCAATGCCACTGGCCTTCACATGTACCTTGTCGATTTCGCTGTCTTATCTGTCTTGCCACCATCGGGAACCGTCAGACCAATGAAATTGTAAATTCTAACTCCCCATTCTTTGGCAACTTTCTTCTCTTACTTTGTTTTCTAACCCTTTGCTCTCAGAGAGAGAAGCACAACTTTTTAGGGAAGAGGAACAGATTCTTTGGATGGAGTAGAAACAAGGTTTTGATTTTTGGCTTGAGGGTTTTAAATTGTCCCATATCAAACTGTCTCATGTTTCACGTTTCACAACTTTTGAAGCTGATGTCATGCGCTTTCATAGTGTTATCCCATTTCCAACTGTTTTATACACATACACACGGATACCCAGATACACACACACACAATTTCCATTCTAGAAATGTGAGGAAAGAAAACACGCTTTCTTCTCTACTCTCCATCCTGCCAGCTCTCCATGGAGGCCCACTACACATTTTGCTTTCATTTCACTGAGACACTCAGACCCTCCAACACTCATTTTTCTTTCACTTTGCCAAATCCTTTCTGGCTTCATTTTAATCAGTAATATGTCTAAATTTCATGATCTATTCCTTGACCTGCTTTCTTAAAAATGTCCTTAAATCCTTTGTTTTTTCCACTGAATCGGCCCAGAAAACCAGGAACTCGGGGTCACTAGCAACGATTAAAAATAGCACTAAGCATTGCAAGCTTCCTATGTTTCATCTGGGTTTTATCTAATTGAATCTTTACAATGATCTTATGAGGTGAATATGATTATCTACAATTTACAAAGAAGGAACCTGAGGATCAGGGAGGCTCCGTACGTTGTTCATGTTATTTCTGAAGTTAGAATGTACGGTTCCCAAACTTTAGTGTGTGAAAATATCCAGAGATCTTAGTAAGATTTCTGGGTCCTACCCTAGAGATTCTGATTTGGGAGACTTTGCAAGTGGTGTAAGAATGCATATATTTAACAAGCTTCCCAGATGACTCTGCAAGGCTCAGCTGAGGCTCCCAGGATTGTCCTTTCAGCAGGTTTTTATTTGAACCTCCCCTGGAAGAGGAGAGACCATCTGGAGGGGGAAGGCAGCTTGGGAAGCCCTTGCTCTTCCTTTTGGGTCCTCACAACCCTGTTATTGTTGCTCTCTTACAAGCAAAGTGAGATTAGAAAGATCTGTGTCTGAAACCAAATTGGCTTTTAAACATAAATCATACAAGGAGTCATATCAAATATCAGTTTTCTCAGTCAATTATAGGAAAGATAGTCTTATTTAAGTTATTGATTCCACTTGAAAGTACAGCATTAGTTGTTAGCAAGTTTCATGGTTTTTCTCTTTGTATTGATTCTTTTTTTTTTTTACTGATTTTGACTATTGTGACTTTTTTTTTTTTAAGATTTTATTTATTTATTTAACACAGACAGAGAGAGAGATCACAAGTAGGCAGAGAGGTAAGCAGAGAGAGCAGAGGAAGCAGCTCCCCACTGAGCAGAGAGACCGATGCGGGACACTATCCCAGGACCCTGGGAACATGACCTGAGCCGAAGGCAGAGGCTTAACCCACGAGGCCCCCAGGCGCCCGACCATTGTGACTTTTAAGAAAATTCTTCAACAGTATCTATAAACCGTTACAATATTTCTACTTCTGACCGCAAGAAAGTAAAGCACAGGGGGCATGTACTGACTTTGTTGTATAATTATTCACATAGGGATTATGAGGGAAAGGAACAACACTATAAATCTTGTTACCATGAAATGTTATAAAAACATCTTATAATTAAACATGTGATTTTTAAATACGGGAATAGCAGAAACAGCCAGCATTTTGTTTGTTTCTTTTCTTTGTTTCATAACCTGTGATTTTTCTGACTTGTTAATAATCTCTATATTATAAACAGTATTACCTTTGAAAGTCTGAAATTTACACGTGATGTTTCACCTTCCCATAATTCCTACACTTGCACGTAAACCTGATTTAACTGCATTCATAGTATTCAGCGTATCTGAAGAACCTCTGAAATGTTATATTCCATTTTTCCCCCTTCTGTCAGTGGATGCTTTATTAGATAAAGACAGCTGGGATAGCATATGTTTCTTTAAAAGAAACCTTTACAATTTAAAAGTTGAAGAACACACTTTTTAAATCCACCAAAAAAGTAGGGTGAGTTTTGCTTCTTCTGAGATTTATGAGGTGTCTTAAGAAATTTCGACATCGACATGTCAGAAGCCTTCCTCTACACTTGAAGGTACACTGTGATGGGAATTAAGCCCAGAGATGTTTTCATTAATTTTTGGTGCAGTTTCATATAAATCATTTAAATTAATGGTGTTAGACGTCTTCATTTGTAAATCAAAGTTGATAATGCTTGCCTTGTTACCTTTAGGGCATATAAATTGGAAACCAAATGAAGCAATGAAAGTAAAAGAATATTGATAAAGGTGGGAGGCAAGCGAGGGGAGAAAGAGTGTTTATTGGTCATTCATTTTGTGTCAGGCACGAGGCCAAGCACATCAAATATATATATATATATATATATATATTTTTTTTTTTTTCATTTAAATGTCACAGTCTCTTCCATAGAGCAGACATGTTATTCCATATTTTAAGGACAGGATAGGAAGGATATAAGAATTTAAGTAATTTGCTTAAGGCCAAAGAGTAAGTCGTGGAGAATTGAGGAGCAATTTGCCTTGGTTCCCTCTTCCGTGAGTATCAAGAACGCAGCCTCTTCTCACCACCCCCACTATTACTACCCTGGCATGAACTACCGCCCGCCTGTGCTTGCCTAGACCACTGCAGAAGCTTCCCTCTTATTCTATTTTTGCCTTTGTCTCCCTACAATCTGTTCCTAACACATAAGAGGGAGCCTTTTAAAATTTGTCAGATCATTCACACCTCTGTTCAGAACCCTCAAATAACTTCCTAACTCATTCAGAATAAATGCTAAAGTCCTTAATGAGTCATAAACCCCTATGCATTATCTGGGATCCTATCTCCCATTATTTCTTTGGCTGTGATGTCTTACTCTGTTCTTACCTGCTGTGAACCAGCCACAAGGGACCACGCACTTCCCCTTACATCACTCTGTTCCTCAAACACTGTAGTCAATGCTCCTTCTTGGGCTTTGACATGGGACTATTCTCTCCCACAAAAATTCGCTGTCCCAAGCTGCCCACTTGTGTCTCTTCCTCATCTTTTCCAAACATTTGTTCAAATGTCACCTTCTTAATGAAGATTTACCTCAGCTGCTCATGCCCAACCCCTACCCTGGAGTTTCCTCTCCCTGGCCTTATTTTCTCCTTGCAACATACCACCATCTGCCACGGAGAAGCGGGGGTGGTGAGGGTTGGGGAGGGAACTACTTTGACAGCTTCTCCCATTCCTCCACTAATAGACACCGTGCAGGTAGGTACTCTTTGGTGTTTTCCCTGTTGTATCCCATCTCCCAATGTCCTGAAGTTGAGTTCCTTTCTTGTAATTGCTCTTGGATGAGGAGAGCTGCCTCACCAAGGTAAGTACCTTCCCTGAGGACGCCTCCACCCAGGGACTAGTGAACGAGCGTGTGAAGGACCAGATCCCTCGCCACGGTCTGGGGCAATGAGGAAGGTCGTCTAGCTCAAGAGTTCTCAGGAGACAGGCTGAGGCCTTCTGCAGAACTGTGTATTTACAATTCCTCCTCTCCCTCTGCCCATGCTGCTGCTTTCACTTTTTTCAGAAGGTTGTTCCTGAGAGCACACCCCAATAACCTCTTGCAAGCAAATCTCCATCTCGGACTTTGTTTCCTGGAGAACACGATCTATGACCCACACCAACAAAAATCACACTGTACAGTCGGTACTTCAATAAACACATTTCAGTAAATGGGTGAATGAATGAATGAATGAATGAACTAAGATAATGGTTAAGAATCAGTATTCTATATTCTGGAGTCAGAAAGATCTGCATTGAAATCCCCACTCTGCCTCTTAGTTCCTGTGACTTAGAATTATTTACCTAACAATTACTTTTCCTCACCCATGAAAGAGATTATAATGGTACCTTTCTCAGAAACTTTTTTGTCAGGATTAGGTGAGAGGAAGTATATAAGGCTCCCATCCTAGCACATGGAACATTTGAGTTCTTAATAGATGCTGTAAAAATAATTATTACTGTCACTATTTCTACAAGAAATGGAGTCAACTTCCTATGTTAAGAGTTGTTTCTTTCTATAGCTTGATTCAAATCCATCACCAGGTGAGAATAAGAAGGACATAAACGAAGACACTTTTCTTCATCATCCCAAGGGAAATACATGTGAGAGTGAAGGTGAGAAATATGAAAATAGTCATGTGGACACAGGTTAAAAAGATTAAACAAAACTGTAGTCACAGTTTCTAGATCAGAAAAATAATGGAATTTACCAGTACATATTATAATTCTGTTAGAGTGGTAAAAAGGGCAATTAGTCTGGCCTCTGTTTCTAGACTGGACTTAGTTAAGCCAGTCAAAGCTGCTGTCATCTAAATGATGTGTGTTCCAAGTGTTTAATCCCTTGGTACCAACAGATTCTCCTTCAAATAACTTTTAATCTGTTTTAAAAATTTTAATCTATTGCATCCGGTTTTGGCTACTACACAAATGCAGGACCCCTGATATCAGTCTTTTGAGCCTCAAATACAGTACTTTAATTAGTCTATGAATTATTCCCTGAGCCTGTGCCAAATACTGGACTGGGTTTCATGACAAGTTCTAATTCATGTTCCTCCTTGCTGTTCTCTGACCTCTTTGGAGGCCCAGAGTCCCTTTCATCTTTTCTAATTGTCTTATTTTCATTTTTGTAGATCTTCTTTGAATGAGCTCCAATTTCCCTACAACTCTCATAAATACTTCAGGAAAGGCTTGATTATTGCCAAATATGGGAGAAAGATTACTACTCATGATAAGCTTGTCATACTCCTATTAATATACTCCAGCATAATGTTAGCTTTTTAAATAATTGCTTTAGGCTGCTGAATCATCCAATTCGTTGTTATACGATGAGTTTTAAGCTATTTTCCCCTCTGTACTTGAGTACACAAAGTCTTCAATCAATTGAATTTGGGTTTTTTTCTCACTTATTATCTTTCACTTAACCTTTTGAATGCAATCCTAGTTTCTCAAAGTTGTTTTTTCTACACATTCAAGTTAAATTCTCATTTTTTTTCAAAAATTGGTAATTCTTCATCTACTCTTTCTTGTTTACCTCAATTGAACTCAATATTTGGCACCTATTATGTGACAGGAATTGTGCTAGATAGATATTATGGCCATAAAATGGTTAAACACGGGCCTTATTAAGAAGTTCTCAGTATAGAGGCACCTGGGTGGCTCAGTGGGTTAAAGCCTCTGCCTTCAGCTCAGGTCAGGATCTCAGGGTCCTGGGATCGAGCCCCGCATCAGGCTCTCTGCTCCGCGGGGAGCCTGCTTCCTCCTCTCTCTCTCTGCCTGCCTCTCTGCCTGCTTGTGATCTCTGTCAAATAAATAAATAAAATCTTTAAAAAAATTTAAAAAAAAAGAAGTTCCCAGTATAGAGATGACAGAAGATTCCAGGTGCAAAATGGGGAAATGCGTGCATTCAGAGGGAGGTCACTCAGTGGCTTCCTGGTGGAAGTAACACTAACTGAAACTGTAATGATTAAATAGGTATTAGGTAACGAAGAAGATAGGAGCCCAGCATCCAAGGTAAAGTTTAGAGATTTAAAATAGTAAATGTACGTGGGGATTATAAATAGCTTCTCATCACCAGTACAAAATACAAGCTGAGGAATGGTGAGAAATTTAATAAACGTCATTTCAACCTAAGGACCAAATAAAACATTCTACAATCTTTGTCTGTCTCGTGGTTAATAACCCTAAACGTTGATCCTCATTATTTGCAGAGGGCATGTTTATGAATTTGCCTACATGCTAAAACTTACCTGTAAGCCCAAAATCAATATTCAAGTGCTTTTGTGCATATTCACAAACACGTACAGTGTGGTGAAAAAGTTAATTCAACCAACCTGCGCATTTCTAGCTGAGGTCAAACAAGATGGCTCCTTTGCTTTCTTATCTCGGCTCTCATGCTCTAAGCAAATATATTTTTTGAGGCCTACTTAGTGCCATGCACTTTTGTATTTTGTGTTTTGGTGATTTTGCTATTTAAAAATGGGCCCTGATTTTTTTTTTTTATCCCAAAGTGTTTGTTTTGCTCTTTATTTTTTTTTTTAATTAACAGATAATGTATTATTTGTTTCAGGGGTACAGGTCTGTGAATCATCACTCTTCCACAATTCACAGCACTCACCATAGCACATACCTTCCCCAATGTCCATCACCCAGCCACCCTATCCCTCCCCACCAACCCCCAGCAACCTTCAAGTGGTTTCTGAGATTAAGAGTCTCTTATGGTCCTGATATTTATAGCAGCTTTATCAACAGTAGCCAAACTACAGAAAGAGCCCAAAAGTCCATCAACTGATGAGTGGATAAAGAAGATGTGGTATAGATACACAATGAAATATTACTCTGCCATCAAAAAGAATGAAATCCTGCCATTGGCAAGGACATGGATGAAGCTAAAGTGTATGAGGCTAAAGAAATAATCAGAGAAAGACAAATACCATATGATTTCACTCCTACATAGAATTTAAGACAAAAAACAGATAAACATATTGGAAGGAAAAAGAAAAGAGAAAGATGGAAACAAAGCATAAGAGACTCTTGGAGAACAGACTGAGGGGTGCTGGAGGGAGGTGGATGGGGGGATGGGTACAGAGGAGGGTATTTGTTGTGATGATCCCTGGGTATTGTATGTAAGTGATGAATCACTAAATTCTGCACCTGAAACCAATTTTACCGTGTATGTTAACCAACTAGAATTAAAATACCAACTTGAAAAGAAAATGAAATCAATAAATAAAATGGGCCCAAGAGATAGTCTGTATGTTCACCAGTGTTCCTAAGAGCAAGAAGGGTGTGCTGTGCATTATGAAGAAGATATGGGTGTTAGATAGGCTTCCCCATCAATAAGGCTAAACTAGCAAGAAGGGAGCTCTGTCTCCAGGCAAAATCACGGCAGTGCCTAAACTTCTAAATTCCTTCAATAGGAAGGATCGTTTCTGCCCTCTCATTTCACGGTTTAAGAGCGTTGTCAGTCAGTGTTGTCAAGCCATGTTTCACCTTGAGCTTTGCCACCGAAGTCCTGGAGTGAAAAGTACCTGCAGTGAACACGTGCCAACCACATATAATTCTCCCAGAGTGGGCACTGACCGCACTGGTAGACATTCAGTGAGTCTTTATTGATGACGCACGTCATGGCGGTGCTGCTGATGACCATGAGCGCAAGCAAATGTTGCACATTCACCACACCCTGGAGCGGCTGCGTCCAGGCTAGGAAGAATACATGCTTTGAGGGCATGTTCGACACAATGAAATTAATCCGATGCTTGGTTGGCCACCTGTTTCTTCACCCATGGCTCTGTACTAGGGTCAGTTATGGACAACACAGCCTCTGCCCACAAGAAGTTTACAATCCAGCGAATTTTTGAGGGTACAACAATTATATATAGTAAACAGCTGTAATGTATATTTTTTAAAAGATTTTATCTATTTATTTGACAGACAGAGATCACAAGTAGGCAGAGAGACAGGCAGAGAGAGAGGAGGAAGCAGGCTCCCTGCTGAGCAGAGAGCCCAATATGGGGCTCCATCCCAGGACCCTGGGACCATGACCTGAGTCAAATGAAGGCAGAGGCTTTAACCCACTGAGCCACCCAGACGCCCCAGCTGTAATGTAATATTAAAGGGACATCTGGTTGGCTCAATTGGTTAAGCTCCTGCCTTCAGCTCAGGTCATGATCCTAGGATCATGGGTCCTGGGATGGAGTCCCACATCCTACTCCTTGCTCAGCAGGGAGCCTGCTTCTCCCTTTGCCTGCAGCTTCCTATGCTTGTGCTCTCTCTCTCCCTGACAAATAAGAAAATCTTTTAAAAATGTATACTGAAGAGACATAAAGAGAAGGGATTAAAGTGTTACAGAGTTTTAATGGTGATCGACAGCATGCCTGGTGGTGGGGAAAAGAAAATCTAAGAGAATATCTAAGAAAAACTTTGAGGTAACCTTGGAAAGAACATGTCAAAGTCAGGAGAGTATGAGGCATTCAAGGACTTTGGAGTAGACTCTGCGAAGGTAGGAAACGGGAAATGTGACTAGAAAAGCAAGGCTGCACTCAAAGGCAGTCAAGGTTTTTGAGCCGAGGAATTACACGAGGAGCACTCCACTTGAGGAAGTTTTATCTTCTGGCATTGAGCTGGAGGAGACACAGGAACAGTTCAATGATTCTGGATGCAGTTCCTGAGATAGATTTTGAGGCCCACGGGAAG